>NC_091301.1:54749606-54757106 GCF_038502225.1 Cherax quadricarinatus
TTCCTTTAATAAATGTCCTGAACTGTACATAAGTGTCTTTTTCCACATCTTGTCGGTATCACCATACCATTTCCTCTTGGGTAGATTATAAGGTGGGTTTCACAGAGTCGGGTGTCGTTAAGAGAGTGTGAGGTGTAGCATTGTTGTGGTGACATGATAGTGAGGTGTAGTCTTGACCTTTCATATGCCTTCCTTTGATTTTTCTTTTATAGTTCCTTGATAATGTAAGAAGTCACTAAAGCGGTTGGAGTTTCGCTATCCTTTCACAATGGTTGTTTTGCATTATATATATATATATATATATATATATATATATATATATATATATATATATATATATATATATATATATATCGTAGGCAGTAGGTTGACACAGAAAGCAACCGCCCAGGGAGGTACTACCGTACTGGAAAGTGAGTGTAAAACGGAAGCCTGTAACTGTTTTACATCATGTTAGAAATGCTAGTGTCTTTTTTCTGTCTCACGAACATGCACGATTTCAGGTACGTCTTGCTACTTCTACTTACACTTTAGTCTCGCTACCCATGCATGTACAAGCATTTATATACACAAACCCCTCTGGGTTTTCAATTTTCTCACTATAGCATAATATATATATATATATATATATATATATATATATATATATATATATATATATATATATATATATATATATATATATATATATATATATATATGCAAAACAACCACTCTGAAAGAATAGAGAAATTCCAAGCGCTTTCGTGACTACTCACATTATCAAGGAACTATGAAAGTAAAGCATCCAAGGAAGCTATATAAGGGGTCTGGTCGGCACCTCACTATCAGATCCCACAACGGTTTAAACACGTGACGCGCGGCGAGCCAACTTGGAAAGGTCCTTGGCACAACTCACCCCACAAACTATTCTACCCAAGAAATAAGAAATTTTAAAGATTATTTGTCCAGTGTATTATTAAATTCTTCCCAAATTCTATTAATTATAAATGGATCTAATTTATATAAACCAAAGGAAATATTCATATTATTGTCAAAACTGCTTTTTATGAAACAAGATTCAATTATATTCCTGTCGACCATGGACTTGCTTGATACTACTTTCTCAACTTTTTGAAAATCAATTGGATGGTTAAAATCTCTTACATGAATAAATAGAGCATTGGAATCTTGTCCAGTTCTAATGCTATATTTATGTTGTTTTAATCTTAGTTCGAGATTTTTACCAGTTTGACCATAATAAACTTTATCGCAAATTTTACAAGGAATCTTATAGACACATCCATCAGCATTTTGGGGGGAATTCTTTATCAAAAGTTTTTTTACTGTATCGAGATTTTTGAATACAACTTTAATATTAAAAGTCTTAAGAAGAGAAGGCATATCAACCAAGTTTTCATGGTAAGGGAGAACCAACATATTTTTATTTGAATAAGGCTGGTTGTCCCTTTTTGGATTGTAAAAAGTATTTCTGGCAACTTTAAAAGATTTATCAATTACATTTCTTGGGTATTTTTAAATCATTACCTATTTCATAAATTTTGGATATTTCCTCATCTATGAACTCAGGACTACAAATTCGTAAAGCTCTCAGAAACATTGATGAGAAAACAGACAGTTTGACTCTATCTTGATGCGAGGAATAATAGTGGACATAGGAACAGTTATTAGTAGGTTTTCTGTAAATTTTAAATTTGAATTCATTATTACCCTTAATAATTAAAACATCTAGAAAAGGCAATGAGTTATTTTCTTCAAACTCAACAGTAAAGTTTATTGAATGGGCTAAGCTATTTAATTTTCCAAGGAAATGGTGTATATCTACATTTTTGGGCATAAGACACAAAATATCATCAAAAAATTCCATGTCTAGATGTTTTAATTATTAAGGGTAATAATGAATTCAAATTTAAAATTTACAGAAAACCTACTAATAACTGTTCCTATGTCCACTATTATTCCTCGCATCAAGATAGAGTCAAACTGTCTGTTTTCTCATCAATGTTTCTGAGAGCTTTACGAATTTGTAGTCCTGAGTTCATAGATGAGGAAATATCCAAAATTTATGAAATAGGTAATGATTTAAAATACCCAAGAAATGTAATTGATAAATCTTTTAAAGTTGCCAGAAATACTTTTTACAATCCAAAAAGGGACAACCAGCCTTATTCAAATAAAAATATGTTGGTTCTCCCTTACCATGAAAACTTGGTTGATATGCCTTCTCTTCTTAAGACTTTTAATATTAAAGTTGTATTCAAAAATCTCGATACAGTAAAAAAACTTTTGATAAAGAATTCCCCCCAAAATGCTGATGGATGTGTCTATAAGATTCCTTGTAAAATTTGCGATAAAGTTTATTATGGTCAAACTGGTAAAAATCTCGAACTAAGATTAAAACAACATAAATATAGCATTAGAACTGGACAAGATTCCAATGCTCTATTTATTCATGTAAGAGATTTTAACCATCCAATTGATTTTCAAAAAGTTGAGAAAGTAGTATCAAGCAAGTCCATGGTCGACAGGAATATAATTGAATCTTGTTTCATAAAAAGCAGTTTTGACAATAATATGAATATTTCCTTTGGTTTATATAAATTAGATCCATTTATAATTAATAGAATTTGGGAAGAATTTAATAATACACTGGACAAATAATCTTTAAAATTTCTTATTTCTTGGGTAGAATAGTTTGTGGGGTGAGTTGTGCCAAGGACCTTTCCAAGTTGGCTCGCCGCGCGTCACGTGTTTAAACCGTTGTGGGATCTGATAGTGAGGTGCCGACCAGACCCCTTATATAGCTTCCTTGGATGCTTTACTTTCATAGTTCCTTGATAATGTGAGTAGTCACGAAAGCGCTTGGAATTTCTCTATTCTTTCAGAGTGGTTGTTTTGCATATTCTGAAATCACCTGTTTACTGTGATCTTATTGCATTAATGGATACCACACGACTCTTCAGAATGTTCTCGATAAACTTTCCTAATCATATATCTTTTGTTTCACAGTTTTCTTCTGCACTGATCAAGTCCCACAAGTTAAAAATTCGACTTAATTTCTTAAAAAATTGTTTAAATGAACAAGTTCTGCCCAAGTCTCTTTTACCCAATAGACTCCTTGACATGAGAGATCGTCCTTTTGATGATTTTATGAGAATTATTCTTCAGAAACATATTGAAATAACTAAAATACAGGAGAAGGAAGCATTCAAAATATTGAGAAACAAAAAATACTCTTTTAATCAGGCCATTCCATCAGAATGGAAACACAGTATGTTGGATCATTGCTATAATAAACTCAGAAGAATTTGTAATGAACTCAAGAGCAAACTACAAAGAAAATTAGACATTTTAATTGAAAATAGTGATTGGACAAAGCATGCTAATAACAATTTTGTAATTAACTTATCAGATGAAATTTTAGACAAACATACAACTGCTGCTCTAGGTTTTGGCTTAAGTTTTGCAACTTCAAAAAAACTTAATAATGTTGAAATTGCAAAAGCCTTTTGTAACTTTGAAAAATTTTCTGATTTATCCTCTGATGAAATTAATATTAGTAAAGGAATGGTATATAGCTCTATGTTAAAACCAAGCATTCCCAATTGCCCTCAAAGATTCTTTAAGTCTTATGATACACTTAATAACAATAAAAATTTGCGCCTTACTAAAGCAGATAAAATAAATGCAATAGTAATTATGAAAGAAAATGATTACCAAGAAAAAATGAATAATCTCTTAGATGATACTGAAACCTATTCTAAACTTAGGAAAAATCCCCTAGAAACCGTTAACAGCAATTTCAATAAAACAATAAAACTTCTACTGAAAGGCAAAGATGAATTAGTCAAACAATTTACTTCCACTAATCCATCTTTGCCTTACATGTATGGACTAATAAAAACACACAAACCAGGGAATCCAGTCAGACCAATTATTAGCTCCATAGGGTCAGTTTCATATAAATTATCCAAATGGCTTGTTGATATTTTGAGCCCTATTGTTGGCAAAATTTCTAACTTTAATGTTAAAAACAACATAGACTTGGTTGATAAATTAAGCTCCTTGACTGACCTAAATGATTTTAACATGGTTAGTTTTGATGTTACTTCCTTGTTTACGAAAGTTCCTGTTGATGATTTATTAAGTTTCTTATCTGAAGAACTCGTTAACTATGATTTACCATTGCCAGTTCCTACTATCATTAAACTTATTAAACTTTGCATTGTTGATGCAAAATTTGTATTTAATGATAAATTTTACACTCAGAAGTTTGGTATGGCAATGGGAAATCCTCTTTCACCTGTTCTTAGTAACCTATACATGGAATTTTTTGAAACAAGGTTACTTAACACAATCCTCCCTAATAGAGCTAAATGGTTCAGATATGTTGATGATATTTTGTGTCTTATGCCCAAAAATGTAGATATACACCATTTCCTTGGAAAATTAAATAGCTTAGCCCATTCAATAAACTTTACTGTTGAGTTTGAAGAAAATAACTCATTGCCTTTTCTAGATGTTTTAATTATTAAGGGTAATAATGAATTCAAATTTAAAATTTACAGAAAACCTACTAATAACTGTTCCTATGTCCACTATTATTCCTCGCATCAAGATAGAGTCAAACTGTCTGTTTTTCTCATCAATGTTTCTGAGAGCTTTACGAATTTGTAGTCCTGAGTTCATAGATGAGGAAATATCCAAAATTTATGAAATAGGTAATGATTTAAAATACCCAAGAAATGTAATTGATAAATCTTTTAAAGTTGCCAGAAATACTTTTTACAATCCAAAAAGGGACAACCAGCCTTATTCAAATAAAAATATGTTGGTTCTCCCTTACCATGAAAACTTGGTTGATATGCCTTCTCTTCTTAAGACTTTTAATATTAAAGTTGTATTCAAAAATCTCGATACAGTAAAAAAACTTTTGATAAAGAATTCCCCCCAAAATGCTGATGGATGTGTCTATAAGATTCCTTGTAAAATTTGCGATAAAGTTTATTATGGTCAAACTGGTAAAAATCTCGAACTAAGATTAAAACAACATAAATATAGCATTAGAACTGGACAAGATTCCAATGCTCTATTTATTCATGTAAGAGATTTTAACCATCCAATTGATTTTCAAAAAGTTGAGAAAGTAGTATCAAGCAAGTCCATGGTCGACAGGAATATAATTGAATTTTGTTTCATAAAAAGCAGTTTTGACAATAATATGAATATTTCCTTTGGTTTATATAAATTAGATCCATTTATAATTAATAGAATTTGGGAAGAATTTAATAATACACTGGACAAATAATCTTTAAAATTTCTTATTTCTTGGGTAGAATAGTTTGTGGGGTGAGTTGTGCCAAGGACCTTTCCAAGTTGGCTCGCCGCGCGTCACGTGTTTAAACCGTTGTGGGATCTGATAGTGAGGTGCCGACCAGACCCCTTATATAGCTTCCTTGGATGCTTTACTTTCATAGTTCCTTGATAATGTGAGTAGTCACGAAAGTGCTTGGAATTTCTCTATTCTTTCAGAGTGGTTGTTTTGCATATTCTGAAATCACCTGTTTACTGTGATCTTATTGCATATATATCTATATATATATATATATATATATATATATATATATATATATTTATATATATATATATATATATATATATATAGAGAGAGAGAGAGAGAGAGAGAGAGAGAGAGAGAGAGAGAGAGAGCGAGCGCAATGAAATCATGAAACAAGTGATTTTAAATCATTTACCAAGCTGCGGCAGGCCGGGACTCGACCCTACGAACCTTGTACCGCCTCCAGAGACAGCACAATGCACGCATCACCTTACCACTGCGCCACTGATCCTGCGCAGTGGTAAGGTGATGCATGCATCGTGCTGTCTCTGGAGGCGGTACAAGGTTCGTAGGGTCGAGTCCTGGCCTGCCGCCTAGTCGCCAAGGCTGCAGTAAGAAGGGTGAGTCAAGAGGCTGCTGCAATGCTGAAACCAACTCAGCTCGGTTTCGGCGTTCAACAGGGCTGTGAAGCAGCTGCCCACGCAGCACGAGTATATATCAAAAACATGTCCGATGAAAAAGCCTTGGTCAAATTAGACTTTGCCAACGCTTTCAACTCAGTCAGAAGGGATGCTGCTCTCCAAGCAGTTTATAGAAACTTCTCTTCCCTTTATCCCTTCATAGAATCGTGTTATAGTGTGACTTCCAACCTATTGTTTGGGGACCATGAAATTGACTCGTGTGAGGGCGTGCAACAGGGGGACCCTCTCGTCCCCTTTCTATTCTATTTGGTCATCAAGGAAGTCAAAGAAGCACTCTCCAGCGAGCTCAATATCTGGTTCCTGGACGACGGTACCCTAGCTGGCACAACAGAATCTCTCCTAGAGGACATCAGTAAAATTAAAGACATGGGAGAAAGCCTGGACATTTCTTTAAACCCCACCAAATGTGAAATAGTTTCTACCAATCAACAGATGATCCAGAATATTAGCGCCGTTTTACCAGGAGCACGAGCCATTGATCCAGCCAATAGCACTCTCCTTGGCGCTACTCTTGGGGTCCAATGCCATCGATCTGATCCTAGAAAAAAAGTCTCAAACCTCCGGACGATGGAAAGCAGGATGAAAGACATTGACACACAGGATGCCTTCTACCTACTCACCAGGTGCCTGTCAATCCCAAAACTTACCTACTTTCTGAGATGCTCCCCAGCCTTCGGCAGTCCACAACTCAAGGTATATGACTCTCTCCTTATGACCATGCTAGAGTGTGTATTGAAGCTTTCCCTTGAAGATGGACAGTGGTTGCAAGCCTCACTTCCGGTCAGGCTTGGAGGGCTAGGAGTACGCAGATCCTCCCAGATTGCTCTACCAGCTTTCCTATCCTCTTCCATAGCATCAAACGAGTTGATAAGACAAATTCTTCCTGATACCCTCAGTGACTCAGCAGGAATAGAAGACCCTAGCTATGCCAGTGCCATCACTGCACCAAACCCTAGTGCAGCACTGGCTCACAGTCAAGCTGGGATGGCCCGATCGCTGAAAAAGTGCTTGCCAACATGCTCAGGGCTGCAACATCAGATAGGGAGATTGCCCGTCTCGAGGCTGTGAGTGCACATCACTCCGGGGACTTCCTCCAAACAGTTCCCATATCGGCAATGGGAACGCGACTCGACTCTAAGACCCTCTGTATTGCAGTGGCTCTGCGCCTTCCTGCCCCAATTCACACAGAATATACGTGTATTTGCGGCGAAGCACAAGCAGACCGATACGGTCTACATGGTCTTAACTGTTCCAAAACCAAGGGCTGGCATGCAAGACACAATGAGGTCAACGACATCATTAAGAGAACCCTTGCTACAGCTGGATGCCCAGCCGAGAGGGAGCCCCGATCACTAGCAGCCAACAATACCCACAACCCAGCAAACTGCCCAGAAGGGATCACCATCTATCCTTGGAAGAATGGCAAGCTCTTAGCATGGGACTATACCTGTGTGTCCACAC
>NC_091301.1:54759606-54766514 GCF_038502225.1 Cherax quadricarinatus
CTTTCTCTCAGGAAGTTCTGTCACTGGAAGGAGTTTAACTCCACAAAGTTACTCTCTCCTCTGTGACTTTCTTTAAGTTTACGTTGTTGAATTTACCTTATGGAAGATCCATCGGTGACATTAAATTGCAATACAAGTAATTTTATAAGTTTTCTTATATTCTCGTTAGTTCAGTAAATGCTACGTTGAAGCAAATACTCCATGAAAAGATTATTCCGTATTGTTCTAACAAATCCGCAGCAGATTTCCCTTGAGTTCTGAGTGGTTCGGAGTTAAAAAAAAAAATTAAGAAAACATGTAATTTGCCATCGTGTGTGCAAGTCCTCCACAAGTCACGGGTCAACACTCACACAAACACGGTAGTTTTTATTCTCCAAATCCACGATTCTTTTTTTTTCCTGCTTCGGATGCTTTGTTTAATCGCCTAATTGAATTTGGCGTTTGTTTACACTGTGAGGCGAAGTGTCTCGATCTCGTGTGTTTGTGTGTGTGTGTGTGTGTGTGTGTGTGTGTGTGTGTGTGTGTGTGTGTGTGTGCGTGTGTGTGTGTGTAGTTTGGCTTCATTCGTCCTGCCCTTCCTGCTTCTCTCTCCACTTGTAATTCTACTTTGTATTTGAAACTCATAATCACGTGGCCACTGACTCCGAGGGGCCTTTCATATGTTATCTCCTTATTATCTGGACTACTCAAGGTGAACACAAGATCCAGTCTTGCTGGATTATCCTCTTCTCTCTCTCTGTCAGAGTCCCTAATGTGTTGATGCATGAGGTTTTCCAGTACCACCTCCAACGCCTTAGCCCTCTACATTTCTAGGCCCCCATGTGGCTCCAGGTTTTCCCAGTAAATTTCCTTATGACTGAAGGAACCTACAGCCAGTAGCTTCACCCTGCCCACATGGGCCCTTCTTGCCACTTCAACCAGCCTATCGACCATGTCTGTTACTCTCAACATATTCTTGCCTTGCCCCACAAATATTCTATGATGAATTATACATAACTGCAATCATGTCTTCCCTCAATTTTCGTCATACATGTGAATGTAATTTAAGGGTTTTTAACCTTTCACTATCCTCGTCACTTCATTAGAGACTGCAGACGGCGAGCATCAAACATTTTCAACACACCCAGAGAAGACACTGTCCAGAAGAGATACATAGTCCTCCTCACCAACTCCATTGCCAAACACGTTTCCAACATCTTTTCCAATACCTCATTCCAAGTATCTACCTCCACATCCACAACCATCAAGGATATTATCAGTAAATGACAGGACAAGCTTCAATCCTCTGCAAGGGTATGCATAATCCTTTGTAATGACTGCAGCAAATTATACGTGGGCGAAACATCCATAGACCTCCAAACACGATTCAAGGAATGCCTGTGTTTAACACCGAAATTCACATAAACATTTAATCAACTACAGAAACGCAAGACTTATCGCCAAAGAAGACAACATTCAATACCGAATAATCCTGGAATCATCACTTACCTGTATATCCAATAACTTCAACCAAAACAACAGCTTCTATAACATAGATGAACCCCTTGCCAATAAACTTCATTGCAGAAGATCTACTCATATACTTATCCAATCTCTTTTTAAAGCTACCCAAGTTCCTAGCCTCTATCACCCTACTCGGATGATTGCCACATGCAGCATTCTCCACCTGACTCCATCCTTTAAATACGTATCTTTCACCGAGGTAGATGCCGGGCCACCACTTGGAAGGGCCCGGGCCGGGAGAATACCGGCGAATCTTTAACAACAACTCCGAGGTAGATCTGTTTGTGGCTTGATAAAGCCCACTGTGTGGGTGAAACTTTGTCAATACAAGATCATATTATACTGCTTATGTGTTTATATTTCATAAACAGCTAATTAGGGCCCGAGGATTTATTTTGTTTCAGTCGGTCTAGTTTCATAACCATATCTCTAGTGATTATTATATTACATAATTTATCTTCTTCAGACCCACTACAAAAATTAATTCCTGAGATATTGTTAGTGTCTTCCTAAGTGAAAACCAAGAGAAAATAATTATTAAAAATAGAGCACAATTCATTCTCCTTGTCAGTAAGATGCCCAGAGTTATTTTTAAGGCGACCTATCTTTTCTCTAACTTTTGTTCTATAAACCTGGAAAAAAACCCTTTTGGGTTTGTTTTCGAATCCTTTGCAACTTTGATTTCGTAGTCCCGTTTTGCTTTGCCTATCCCCTTTTTTAATGTCAATATATTCATTCATGAAATGACCCTCACCTCTCCTGATGGTCCTATATAAATTCCTTTCTTCTGCCCTCAAAGATATTTGAGCCTATTATTCATCCATGTCTCTGTCCACCTTGTCGATTCCTCTAAGTATTTCATATGTCGACATCATATCCGGATACTCTTCCTATCTCTCGTGTCCTCCAGTATCGTCAGGTCGATTCCCATTAACCTCTCCTCGTAGCTCCGAAATTAGTCTTGTTGGAAACCTTTGCAATTTCTATAGTTTCCTTACGTGCTTGGCGAGGTGTGGGTTCCAAACTGTTGCTGCATACTCCAATATGGGCCTGTACACAGTGTCCAGGGTCCTGAAGGATTACTTATTAAGATGTCTCGTAAGTTGCAGCAGTGAAATGGTTTATGTGCGCCTCAGATGTGCCCGGTGTTATATTCTCCCCACGATCCACTTCCTTGAGTGGGATTTGTAGTCTTTGGCCCCCTAGACTGTACTCCGTCAGCAGTCTTCTTTGTACTTCCCCAATCTTCATGACTTTGCACTTGGTGGGGTTGAACTCCAGGAGCTAGTTGCTAGACCTATCCTGCAGCCTGTCCAGATCCCTTTGTAGTCCTGCATGGTCCTCCTCCGATTGGATTCTTCTCATCAACTTCACATCATCTGCAAACAGCGACACTTGTGAATGCTTACTCAGCTCTGTAACAACTTCAGTATTACCAAGGCTGGCTCCTCCTCAGGAAAATTAATGAATAGAAAAAGAATAATAACAGTCAAATATAAACACTTTATTATTTAGAGATGAAAATATAAAACAATTAAATTTGAAGTTTTGTCCTACTTGAAAGAGAAATGAAAAATGAAATATAAAAATAATATCTGAATTCAACGCTTATATATACAGTTAGACTGGGTGTCTGATGTTGTTGACACCGCGTGTTGTAGAAATTGTAGCCGTTGCTGATGATGTGGGGGGGGGGTCACAGATGTTGAGTGACAACCCAACGACTAGTTCTTCACAGATTCTCTAGCCTTGAATAGTCCGTCAAGATGATAGGAACGCAGGTTCTTCACCACTACAAAGATGAGAGGTAGTTGCCTGGGGTTGACTACACTTAGGTATGCAGATAAAATGGTGACGTCTCAGAACTTAGGCAAAGTTCGTCTCCTTCAACATTGTTTCTTTAGTTGCCAGATGACCCGAGTTGACATTCCAAGCTAGAAAGAGACAAAGGTTACCTACTGCTTAAGAAATCACTCTCCATGATAAGTACAATATTTAAAAGAAATGGTGATTATCTAAAAGCATAACATGGAAATCAAGGCTGAAAGGACTAAGTTTATTATTCGTCAAAAGTGAATTATTATTATTATTATAATCAAGGGGGAAGCGCTAAACCCGGAGGATTATACAGCGCCTGGGGGGGGATGTGGAAGGCATTCAGGCTTAATTCGGGGAACTGGAGCACAGATCCAATTCCCTAAATCAAGAGCCCCTCACCAACATCAAGGAACCTTCCTTGAGGGGTCAAAAGTGAAGCTTTCAACCAATATGTCCACTAGAATAGGAGCAGAGCCTTTTACTTACAGTTGTGCTGGGAGCTGTTAGTCAAGTGATTACTGTTTGGTCCGAGCCCAACACGTCACCTTTCCGGGTGGGGAAAAAAGGGAGGGGGGTAGCAGAAGCTAGACTGATCCCACCTTAACAAGCAGCTGGGCAATCAAACTATCGTCACCATATACTCGCTACTCCTATCACACTTCATAGTCTATTCCTTCCGTCATGTTCACAAATACCAGAAACAGCACCAGTCCTAGGACTGATCCCTGTGGCACCCCATTCGTTACCGGCGCCCACTCTGACACCTCGCCATGTACCATGACTCGCTGTCTTCCTGACATATTTTCTGATCAATTGCAGTGCCTTCCCTCTTATCCTTGCCTGGTCCTCCAGCTTTTGCTCTAATCCCTTGTGTCAAACACTTTCTTAGAGTCCAAGAAAATGTAATTTACCCACCCCTCTCTCTCTTGTCTTACTGCTGCCAACCTGTCATAGAACTCCAGTAGATTTGTGACACAGGATTTCCCGAGTTCATCCTGGCTTTCTCGTTATTTCTGTTACCTTTGGGTACAAACCTCTCCTCAGCTTCCTTGCATATTGTTGTCACATATCCTATCATCTTGTTTACTGGCTTTCCCTGGAAGTTCTCTGTCCCACTGAACCCCGTGTTGGAAATTCTTCATGCCAGTGTAGTCCCCTCTCTTGTAGTTTGGCTTCATTCATTCTGCCCTTCCTACTTCCCTCTCCACTTGCAACTCTACCATGTATTCGAAGCTCAAAGCCACATGATCACTGGCCCCGAGGGGTCTTTCATATGTTATGTCCTCGATGTCTGCACAATTCAAGGTGAATACTAGGTCCAGTCTTGCTGGTTCATCCTCTCCTCTCTTTCTGGTAGTGTCCCTTACGTGTTGATACATGAGATGTTCCGGAAACGTGGAGGACTAGGGCCTTCCACGTTTCTGGGCCATGTGGCTCCAGGTTCTCCCAGTCGATTTCTTTGTGGTTGTAGTCACCCATAATCATCAGCTTTGTTATGCTCGTATGAGCCCTTCTGGCCACTTCAGCCAGTGTGTCAACTATCGCTCTATTCCTCTCGTCATACTCTTGCCTTAGCCTCCTGCTGTTCTGTAGGGGGCCAATTAACACCTTTGGACTTCCAGACTGATGTGTTCTTATTATGTAGTCTCATGCTTCTTCTCTGTCTCCTCTCTCCAGCCCATCAAAATCCAATCGGTTTTGTGTGTGTGTGTACTCACCTATTTGTACTCACCTATTTGTGGTTGCAGGGGTCGAGTCACAGCTCCTGGCCCCGCCTCTTCGCTGATTGCTACTAGGTGTGTGTGTGTGTGTGTGTGTGTGTGTGTGTGTGTGTGTGTGTGTGTGTGTGTGTGTGTGTGTGTGTGTGTGTGTGTGTGTGTGTGTGTGTGTGTGTGAGTTTGCAGCGAGTGTGTGGTTTGTGGTGACTGTGTGGTCGGTTTGTGAGGGGGGCGTAGTGAATGTGTTTGACGCGTTTGTGATGTCTTGGTGAGTGTATGGTGAGTGTATGGTGAGTGTATGGTGAGTGTATGGTGAGTGTATGGTGAGTGTGTGGTGAGTGTGTGGTGAGTGTGTGTAGAGTTTGTGACGAGTGGAACCAGACCTGCACAGTAACAAACTACCACAGGTCCTCCACAGTAACAACTCCTTTCTTTAAAAAAATCTGCGTCGCTGAAGAAGTGACAGCCGCTGACTTAGATGATAGTAGGAAATCTTTGATATTAGAATGAATTTTGAAACGAAAATATGAGGCAAATTTGTGAATAAACTTGTACATATATTAAACATAAAATTTTAATTGAGAGAATGAAACAGAAGAAAAATATTATTATTATTTTTATTACTTTTTTTTATTATAACACTGGCCGATTCCCACCAAGGCAGGGTGGCCCGAAAAAGAAAAACTTTCACCATCATTCACTCCATCACTGTCTTGCCAGAAGGGTGCTTTACACTACAGTTTTTAAACTGCAACATTAACACCCCTCCTTCAGAGTGCAGACACTGTACTTCCCATCTCCAGGACTCAAGTCCGGCCTGCCGGTTTCCCTGAACCCCTTCATAAATGTTACATTGCTCACACTCCAACAGCACGTCAAGTATTAAAAACCATTTATCTCCATTCACTCCTATCAAACACGCTCACGCATGCCTGCTGGAAGTCCAAGCCCCTTGCACACAAAACCTCCTTTACCCCCTCCCTCCAATCTTTCCTAGGCCGACCCCTACCCCGCCTTTCTTCCACTACAGACAGATACACTCTTGAAGTCATTCTGTTTCGCTCCAGTCTCTCTGCATGTCCGAACCACCTCAACAACCCTTCCTCAGCCCTCTGGACAACAGTTTTGATAATCCCGCACCTCCTCCTAACTTCCAAACTACGAATTCTCTGCATTATATTCACACCACACATTGCCCTCAGACATGACATCTCCACTGCCTCCAGCCTTCTCCTCGCTGCAACATTCATCACCCATGCTTCACACCCATATAAGAGCGTTGGTAAAACTATACTCTCATACATTCCCCTCTTTGCCTCCAAGGACAGCGTTAAGAACATAAGAAAGGAGGAACACTGCAGCAGGCCTGTTGGCCTATACTAGGCAGGTCCTTTACAATTCATCCCACTAACAAAACATTTGCCCAACCCAATTTACTATGCTACCCAAGGAATAAGCTCTGATGTGCAAGTCCCACTCAAATCCAACCCCTCCCACTCATGTACTTATCCAACCAAAATTTGAAACTACCCAAAGTCCTAGCCTCAATCACGCAACTAGGTAGACTGTTCCACTCATCAACTACCCTATTTCCAAACCAATACTTTCCTATGTCCTTTCTAAATCTAAACTTATCTAATTTAAATCCATTACTGCGGGTTCTCTCCTGGAGAGATATCCTCAACACCTTATTAATATCCCCTTTATTAATACCTATCTTCCACTTATACACTTCGATCATCAATGATATCTCCTCTCATTCTACGTCTCTCCAGAGAGTGAAGATTTAAGGCTTTAAGTTGGTATAAACCTTGGTAATAAATACCGACAAGTTGGTTTAGAAAGACACCGAAACGTTTTCTAATAAAT
>NC_091301.1:54766614-54897956 GCF_038502225.1 Cherax quadricarinatus
GTGCTAGTGATACTTTGCTCTTATATTAAATGAGGAATTTCATGAATCTGATCCAGGTGCTGAGTGAGCGGGCATATTCTCAATCTCTTCGAATTTTAATGCACTAAGTATTAATTTCAGTTTGTCTAAGCGGCCATCTTCAGTTTGTCTAAGCGGCCATCTTCAGTTTGTCTAAGCGGCCATCAGACGAAATTAAAAATGTTTTTGCCTTCTCCACTCTGTCATATAGTGGGTGTAGTTCATACAGTTGATGTCATAACGTGGGAACTATAGTAACGTGGGAGGTGTCGTTGGTACTGTACATGTGAGAGTAACGTGGGAGGTGTCGTTGGTACTGTACATGTGAGAGTAACGTGGGAGGTGTCGTTGGTATTGTACATGTGAGAGTAACGTGGGAGGTGTCGTTGGTATTGTACATGTGAGAGTAACGTGGGAGGTGTCGTTGGTATTGTACATGTGAGAGTAACGTGGGAGGTGTCGTTGGTATTGTACATGTGAGAGTAACGTGGGAGGTGTCGTTGGTATTGTACATGTGAGAGTAACGTGGGAGGTGTCGTTGGTACTGTACATGTGAGAGTAACGTGGGAGGTGTCGTTGGTACTGTACATGTGAGAGTAACGTCGGAGGTGTCGTTGGTATTGTATATGTGAGAGTAACGTGGGAGGTGTCGTTGGTATTGTACATGTGAGAGTAACGTGGGAGGTGTCGTTGGTATTGTACATGTGAGAGTAACGTGGGAGGTGTCGTTGGTACTGTACATGTGAGAGTAACGTGGGAGGTGTCGTTGGTATTGTACATGTGAGAGTAACGTGGGAGGTGTCGTTGGTATTGTACATGTGAGAGTAACGTGGGAGGTGTCGTTGGTATTGTACATGTGAGAGTAACGTGGGAGGTGTCGTTGGTATTGTACATGTGAGAGTAACGTGGGAGGTGTCGTTGGTACTGTACATGTGAGAATAACGTGGGAGGTGTCGTTGGTATTGTACATGTGAGAGTAACGTGGGAGGTGTCATTGGTATTGTACATGTGAGAGTAACGTGGGAGGTGTCGTTGGTACTGTACATGTGAGAGTAACGTGGGAGGTGTCGTTGATACTGTACATGTGAGAGTAACGTGGGAGGTGTCGTTGGTATTGTACATGTGAGAGTAACGTGGGAGGTGTCGTTGGTATTGTACATGTGAGAGTAACGTGGGAGGTGTCATTGGTATTGTACATGTGAGAGTAACGTGGGAGGTGTCGTTGGTATTGTACATGTGAGAGTAACGTGGGAGGTGTCGTTGGTATTGTACATGTGAGAGTAACGTGGGAGGTGTCATTGGTATTGTACATGTGAGAGTAACGTGGGAGGTGTCATTGGTATTGTACATGTGAGAGTAACGTGGGAGGTGTCATTGGTATTGTACATGTGAGAGTAACGTGGGAGGTGTCATTGGTATTGTACATGTGAGAGTAACGTGGGAGGTGTCGTTGGTACTGTACATGTGAGAGTAACGTGGGAGGTGTCATTGGTATTGTACATGTGAGAGTAACGTGGGAGGTGTCATTGGTATTGTACATGTGAGAGTAACGTGGGAGGTGTCATTGGTATTGTACATGTGAGAGTAACGTGGGAGGTGTCATTGGTATTGTACATGTGAGAGTAACGTGGGAGGTGTCGTTGGTACTGTACATGTGAGAGTAACGTGGGAGGTGTCATTGGTATTGTACATGTGAGAGTAACGTGGGAGGTGTCATTGGTATTGTACATGTGAGAGTAACGTGGGAGGTGTCATTGGTATTGTACATGTGAGAGTAACGTGGGAGGTGTCATTGGTATTGTACATGTGAGAGTAACGTGGGAGGTGTCGTTGGTATTGTACATGTGAGAGTAACGTGGGAGGTGTCGTTGGTATTGTACATGTGAGAGTAACGTGGGAGGTGTCGTTGGTATTGTACATGTGAGAGTAACGTGGGAGGTGTCATTGGTATTGTACATGTGAGAGTAACGTGGGAGGTGTCATTGGTATTGTACATGTGAGAGTAACGTGGGAGGTGTCGTTGGTATTGTACATGTGAGAGTAACGTGGGAGGTGTCATTGGTATTGTACATGTGAGAGTAACGTGGGAGGTGTCGTTGGTATTGTACATGTGAGAGTAACGTGGGAGGTGTCGTTGGTATTGTACATGTGAGAGTAACGTGGGAGGTGTCGTTGGTATTGTACATGTGAGAGTAACGTGGGAGGTGTCGTTGGTATTGTACATGTGAGAGTAACGTGGGAGGTGTCGTTGGTATTGTACATGTGAGAGTAACGTGGGAGGTGTCATTGGTATTGTACATGTGAGAGTAACGTGGGAGGTGTCATTGGTATTGTACATGTGAGAGTAACGTGGGAGGTGTCATTGGTATTGTACATGTGAGAGTAACGTGGGAGGTGTCATTGGTATTGTACATGTGAGAGTAACGTGGGAGGTGTCGTTGGTATTGTACATGTGAGAGTAACGTGGGAGGTGTCGTTGGTATTGTACATGTGAGAGTAACGTGGGAGGTGTCATTGGTATTGTACATGTGAGAGTAACGTGGGAGGTGTCGTTGGTACTGTACATGTGAGAGTAACGTGGGAGGTGTCGTTGGTATTGTACATGTGAGAGTAACGTGGGAGGTGTCGTTGGTATTGTACATGTGAGAGTAACGTGGGAGGTGTCGTTGGTATTGTACATGTGAGAGTAACGTGGGAGGTTTAGTTAGCTCTGATTCCGCTTTCTGTTGCAAACATTAACTGTGGTGAGCATAAAACACAAATTTCTCGGAATATATTTATTGTTTGCTGACGGAATATATTTATTGTTTGCTGACGGAATATATTTATTGTTTGCTGACGGAATATATTTATTGTTTGCTGACGGAATATATTTATTGTTTGCTGACGGAATATATTTATTGTTTGCTGACGGAATATATTTATTGTTTGCTGACGGAATATATTTATTGTTTGCTGACGGAATATATTTATTGGTCGCTGACGGAATATATTTATTGTTTGCTGACGGAATATATTTATTGTTTGCTGACGGAATATATTTATTGTTTGCTGACGGAATATATTTATTGGTCGCTGACGGAATATATTTATTGTTTGCTGACGGAATATATTTATTGTTTGCTGACGGAATATATTTATTGTTTGCTGACGGAATATATTTATTGTTTGCTGACGGAATATATTTATTGTTTGCTGACGGAATATATTTATTGTTTGCTGACGGAATATATTTATTGTTTGCTGACGGAATATATTTATTGTTTGCTGACGGAATATATTTATTGTTTGCTGATGGAATATATTTATTGTTTGCTGACGGAATATATTTATTGTTTGCTGACGGAATATATTTATTGTTTGCTGACGGAATATATTTATTGTTTGCTGACGGAATATATTTATTGTTTGCTGATGGAATATATTTATTGTTTGCTGACGGAATATATTTATTGTTTGCTGATGGAATATATTTATTGTTTGCTGACGGAATATATTTATTGTTTGCTGACGGAATATATTTATTGTTTGCTGATGGAATATATTTATTGTTTGCTGATGGAATATATTTATTGTTTGCTGACGGAATATATTTATTGTTTGCTGATGGAATATATTTATTGTTTGCTGACGGAATATATTTATTGTTTGCTGATGGAATATATTTATTGTTTGCTGACGGAATATATTTATTGTTTGCTGATGGAATATATTTATTGTTTGCTGACGGAATATATTTATTGTTTGCTGACGGAATATATTTATTGTTTGCTGATGGAATATATTTATTGTTTGCTGATGGAATATATTTATTGTTTGCTGACGGAATATATTTATTGTTTGCTGATGGAATATATTTATTGTTTGCTGATGGAATATATTTATTGTTTGCTGACGGAATATATTTATTGTTTGCTGATGGAATATATTTATTGTTTGCTGATGGAATATATTTATTGTTTGCTGACGGAATATATTTATTGTTTGCTGACGGAATATATTTATTGTTTGCTGACGGAATATATTTATTGTTTGCTGATGGAATATATTTATTGTTTGCTGATGGAATATATTTATTGTTTGCTGACGGAATATATTTATTGTTTTCCTCAATCAAACAGAAATTATCACAGGTTCATGATGTCATCTATTATTATATAATTACTTATTTTATTTCATTATCTCCTTTGCGTAAAGAAGAGGAATTATGCCTAATGGAAATATCAGAAGAACAAGTAGAAACCAGGAGGGAGTGAGGAGGAGGAGGAAGAAGAGAAATGAGAAGAGGTACATGAAAAGGGGGAAGAAGAAGAGTAGGAGAAAGATGAAGAGAAAGAGGAAAAAGAGGAGGTGGGGAGGAGAAGAAGAAGGAGAAGGAGGGGGAAAGAGAACTAGTTTCAGGGGTATGAGAAGAGGAAGAAAAAGAAGACAAAGAGGAAGAAAAAGAAGACAAAGAGGAAGAAAAGAAGACAAAGAGGAAGAAAAAGAAGACAAAGAGGAAGAAAAAGAAGACAAAGAGGAAGAAAAAGAAGACAAAGAGGAAGAAAAAGAAGAGGAAGAAAAAAAGAAATTGAACTAAAGAAGAGGGAGAAGAAAAAGAAGAGAAAATGAAGAGAGAGAGGGAGAGAGACCAAAGATGAAGGTAAAAGAGGGTTAAGATAAAAAGTGGTAATATAATTAAAAGTTAGAGAATATGAGTCAAGACGGAGATAACACCAGGACAATAACAACTCCCAGAACTTATCTCTGTGGGAATATTTACCTTTAATTAACCTATATCACCACTACAAGCAACTATAATATGAACTCATCTCTTGGCAACTATTTCCTGCTTGGAAATTTAGACTTCATTATTATTATTTTATTATCACACCGGCCGATTCCCACCAAGGCAGGGTGGCCCGAAAAAGAAAAACTTTCACCATCATTCATTCCATCACTGTCTTGCCAGAAGGGTGCTTTACACTACAGTTTTTAAACTGCAACATTAACACCCCTCCTTCAGAGTGCAGGCACTGTACTTCCCATCTCCAGGACTCAAGTCCGGCCTGCCGGTTTCCCTGAATCCCTTCATAAATGTTACTTTGCTCACACTCCAACAGCACGTCAAGTATTAAAAACCATTTGTCTCCATTCACTCCTATCAAACACGCTCACGCATGCCTGCTGGAAGTCCAAGCCCCTCGCACACAAAACCTCCTTTACCCCCTCCCTCCAACCTTTCCTAGGCCGACCCCTACCCCGCCTTCCTTCCACTACAGACTGATACACTCTTGAAGTCATTCTGTTTCGCTCCATTCTCTCTACATGTCCGAACCACCTCAACAACCCTTCCTCAGCCCTCTGGACAACAGTTTTGGTAATCCCGCACCTCCTCCTAACTTCCAAACTACGAATTCTCTGCATTATATTCACACCACACATTGCCCTCAGACATGACATCTCCACTGCCTCCAGCCTTCTCCTCGCTGCAACATTCATCACCCATGCTTCACACCCATATAAGAGCGTTGGTATGGGTGTGAAGCATGGGTGATGAATGTTGCAGCGAGGAGAAGGCTGGAGGCAGTGGAGATTTCATGTCTTCAATAAATACTAGAAATACATCTGCTGCAGCCACTAGTACGAAAGGGTTTTCTTGCATTTGTAATGTTTATCTGTATAGATTTAGTTCCTCTCAGTTTCTTGTTGTTCATTTATTAATATTTTTTCGTTAGTATTTTCTATGTCATATAGGATTAATTTTATTGTCTTACAGTTGGGAAAATGTCTAGACCATAGTTTTAAATTACGCAATATTTTATTGTATGGTCCGGTGGATGATTCTTAGTGATACCTTGCATGAACTACTTGCACAAGCAATAGACATAGCAGTGTTTTGGAAAACTATCAGACGCAAGATTCCATCCTCCCCGTCATCAACTCATATATCAATTAGTGATCGGCTGACGACTGGCGAGGACGCGAACATTTGCTGTGTCTACTTTAACATACCATCACTCGCAAGCACAATGATTTATACAAAGATATTTTGGGACTTAGAACATCAGTATTGTGGATTAGCCAAAGAAACCAATGTGTGTACTCTACTATTGTAAATACATGGCTCGACCTAACCACTTTTGGTACTTAGTTTATTCATGTATCTGTCATGAGTGGACAGACTTTGTTCTAAAGTGGACAGAAGATTGTCCATTCATGTCCATTTATGTTGTATTAGAATCTTAACTCAGCCTTGTCAGATGTAGGCACAGTCTCAGGAAGAAGCTCGCATCACCATACAAAGTAGTGAGTGGAATGAACGTTCTTTGTCTCTGATTGCCTGGCTGGTGAATTTTGCTTAAGTTTTCTTTGAGAAAATAGAATTTTCCAAGAAATACCTATACGTATTTGTTGGCATTTATTGAGACTTGTGTTATGAAATGACATACACACACACACACACACACACACACACAAACACACACACATACATATATATATATATATATATATATATATATATATATATATATATATATATATATGTCGTGCCGAATAGGCAGAACTTGCGATCTTGGCTTAAATAGCAACGCTCATCTTGCCATATAGGACAAGTGAAAATTTGTGTATGCAATAATTTCGCCAAAATCATTCTGAACCTAACGAAAAAAATATATTTCACTGTCTTTGTTTAGCATTAAATTATTGTAAAGAAATCTAAAATATATTTAGTTGGGTTAGGCTAAAATAAATTGTTCTTGTTATAATAAGGTTAGGTGAGTTTTCTAAGATTCTTTTGGAGCAAAATTAAAAATTTTACATTAAAATTAATGAAAAAAATATATCTTTAAACGTAAAAGAGAAAATTTTAGAAAGGACTTATTTTTAAATGAGTTCTTGCTAATTGACCAGTTTTACATATTCGGCACGACATATATATATATATATATATATATATATATATATATATATATATATATATATATATATATATATATATATATATATATATATATATATATATATTTATTTATATTATTTTATTATCACACTGGCTGATTCCCACCAAGGCAGGGTGGCCCGAAAAAACAAAAACTTTCACCATCATTCACTCCATCACTGTCTTGCCAGAAAAGTGCTTTACACTACAGTTTTTAAACTGCAACATTAACACCCCTCCTTCAGAGTGCAGGCACTGTACTTCCCATTTCCAGGACTCAAGTCCGCCCTGCCGGTTTCCCTGAACCCCTTCATAAATGTTACTTTGCTCACACTCCAACAGCACGTCAAGTATTAAAAACCATTTGTCTCCATTCACTCGTATCAAACACGCTCACGCATGCCTGCTGGAAGTCCAAGCCCCTCGCACACAAAACCTCCTTTACCCCCTCCCTCCAACCTTTCCTAGGCCGACCCCTACCCCGCCTCCCATCCACTATAGACTGATACACTCTTGAAGTTATTCTGTTTCGCTCCATTCTCTCCACATGTCCGAACCACCTCAACAACCCTTCCTCAGCCCTCTGGACAACAGTTTTGGTAATCCCGCACCTCCTCCTAACTTCCAAACTACGAATTCTCTGCATTATATTCACACCACACATTGCTCTCAGACATGACATCTCCACTGCCTCCAGCCTTCTCCTCGCTGCAACATTCATCACCCATGCTTCACACCCATATAAGAGCGTTGGTAAAACTATACTCTCATACATTCCCCTCTTTGCCTCCAATGACAACGTTCTTTGTCTCCACAGACTCCTAAGTGCACCACTCACCCTTTTCCCCTCATCAATTCTATGATTCACCTCATCTTTCATAGACCCATCCGCTGACACGTTCACTCCCAAATATCTGAATACATTCACCTCCTCCATACTCTCTCCCTCCAATCTGATATCCAACCTTTCATCACCTAATCTTTTTGTTATCCTCATAACCTTACTCTTTCCTGTATTCACTTTCAATTTTCTTCTTTTGCACACCCTACCAAATTCATCCGCCAATCTCTGCAACTTCTCTTCAGAATCTCCCAAGAGCACAGTGTCATCAGCAAAGAGCAACTGTGACAACTCCCACTTTATGTGTGATTCTTTATCTTTTAACTCCACGCCTCTTGCCAAGACCCTCTCATTTACTTCTCTTACAACCCCATCTATAAATATATTAAACAGCCACGGTGACATCACTCATCCTTGTCTAAGGCCTACTTTTACTGGGAAATAATTTCCCTATTTCCTACATATTCTAACTTGAGCCTCACTATCTTCGTAAAAACTCTTCACTGCTTTCAGTAACCTACCTCCTACACCATACACCTGCAACATCTGCCACATTTCCCCCCTATCCACCCTGTCATACGCCTTTTCCAAATCCATAAATGCCACAAAGACCTCTTTAGCCTTATCTAAATACTGTTCACTTATATGTTTCACTGTAAACAACTGGTCCACTCCCTCTACCTTTCCTGAAGCCTCCTTGTTCATCTGCTATCCTATTCTCCGTCTTACTCTTAATTCTTTCAATAATAACTCTACCATACACTTTGCCAGGTATACTCAACAGACTTATCCACCTATAATTTTTGCACTCTCTTTTATCCCCTTTGCCTTTATACAAAGGAACTATGCATGCTCTCTGCCAATCCCTAGGTACCTTACCCTCTTCCATACATTTATTAAATAATTGCACTAACCACTCCGAAACTATATCCCCACCTGCTTTTAACATTTCTATCTTTATCCCATCAATCCCGACTGCCTTACCCCCTTTCATTTTACCTACTGCCTCACGAACTTCCCCCACACTCACAACTGGCTCTTCCTCACTCCTACAAGATGTTGTTCCTCCTTGCCCTATACACGAAATCACAGCTTCCCTATCTTCATCAACATTTAACAATTCCTCAAAATATTCCCTCCAGAGTAGAAACATTGGACGTGTTTCTTTCCACCTGTTGTCTATGTTCCCCATCAGTAAAATGGGTACCTGGGTGTTAGTCGACTGGTGTGGGTCGCATCCTGGGACACTGACCTAATTTGCCCGAAATGCCTCCGGAGCATAACAAGGGACTTTCTATATAGTAATATGTCATTGTAATCAGCTAGGACTGTATACCCTGTACATGTACTTGTAGTAAAATAAAGATATTATTATTATTATTATTATTATTATAATACCTCTAACTCTCCATTTAATAACTCTCCTCTCCTAGTTTTAACTGACAAATCCATTTGTTCTCTAGGCTTTCTTAACTTGTTAATCTCACTCCAAAACTTTTTCTTATTTTTAACAAAATTTGTTGATAACATCTCACCCACTCTCTCATTTGCTCTCTTTTTACATTGCTTCACCACTCTCTTAACCTCTCTCTTTTTCTCCATATACTCTTCCCTCCTTGCATCACTTCTACTTTGTAAAAACTTCTCATATACTAACTTTTTCTCCCTTACTACTCTCTTCACATCATCATTCCACCAATCGCTCCTATTCCCTCCTGCACCCACTTTCCTGTAACCACAAACTTCTGCTGAACACTCTAATACTACATTTTTAAACCTACCCCATACCTCTTCGACCCCATTGCCTATGCTCTCATTAGCCCATCTATCCTCCAATAGCTGTTTATATCTTACCCTAACTGCCTCCTCTTTTAGTTTATAAACCTTCACCTCTCTCTTCCCTGATGCTTCTATTCTCCTTGTATCCCATCAACCTTTTACTCTCAGTGTAGCTACAACTAGAAAGTGATCTGATATATCCGTGGCCCCTCTATAAACATGTACATCCTGAAGTCTACTCAACAGTCTTTTATCTACCAATACATAATCCAACAAACTACTGTCATTTCGCCCTACATCATATCTTGTATACTTATTTATCCTCTTTTTCTTAAAATATGTATTACCTATAACTAAACCCATTTCTATACAAAGTTCAATCAAAGGGCTCCCATTATCATTTACACCTGGCACCCCAAACTTACCTACCACACCCTCTCTAAAAGTTTCTCCTACTTTAGCATTCAGGTCCCCTACCACAATTACTCTCTCACTTGGTTCAAAGGCTCCTATACATTCACTTAACATCTCCCAAAATCTCTCTCTCTCCTCTGCATTCCTCTCTTCTCCAGGTGCATACACGCTTACTATGACCCACTTCTCGCATCCAACCTTTACTTTAATCCACATAATTCTTGAAATTACACATTCATATTCTCTTTTCTCCTTCCATAACTGATCATTCAACATTACTGCTACCCCTTCCTTTGCTCTAACTCTCTCAGATACTCCAGATTTAATCCCATTTATTTCCCCCCACCGAAACTCCCCTACCCCCTTCAGCTTTGTTTCGCTTAGGGCCAGGACATCCAACTTCTTTTCATTCATAACATCAGCAATCATCTGTTTCTTGTCATCCGCACTACATCCACGCACATTTAAGCATCCCAGTTTTATAAAGTTTTTCTTCTTCTCTTTTTTAGTAAATGTCTACAGGAGAAGGGTTTACTAGCCCATTGCTCCCAGCATTTTAGTCGCCTCATACGACACGCATGGCTTACGGAGGAAAGATTCTTTTCCACTTCCCCATGGACAATAGAAGAAATAAAGAGGAACAAGAGCTATTTAGAAAAGGGAGAAAAACCTAGATGTATGTATATATATATGCATGTGCATGTCTGTGAAGTGTGACCAAAGTCTAAGTAGGAGTAGCAAGATATCCCTGTTATCTAGCTTGTTTATGAGACAGAAAAAGAAACCAATAATCCTACCATCATGCAAAACAGTTACAGGTTTCTGTTTCACAGTCGTCTGGCAGGACGGTAGTACTTCCCTGGGTGGTTGCTGTCTACCAACCTACTACTACAATATATATATATATATATATATATATATATATATATATATATATATATATATATATATATATATATCTCAGTAGTAGTACCAGTTCCTAGTAACCAGTTACCAGTAACCTGTGTACCAGTAGATGACTCACTACCAACCGTCTGTGTGAATCATTGACTGTATTCATATTGCTGCTGACCATAGCAGGATTTCAAACATCCTCACCCGTAAGCACTCATGGGTCAGTCAAGATAGGGAGCAGAGAGAGGCAGGTCGGCTGTTGGTGCTTCCCCATACCTTCCGTTATATTATACGTACTACCAGCCTACGTGAGTATTCTTACCCTATCCACGCATCGAAAACCCACATGACAAATGGTGGCACCGGTGTGGGCGTGGATATAAGGGTATTTCAGACGTTAGAAGACTGTTTGTGGGTTGCCGGCAGGTCAAAGGTGAACCGTCGGCCATCTCCAGCTACTCGCTGCTCCAGCTACTCGCTACCCTCACTCTTCTCCACCCTGTGTACTCCAGCCTGCAAGCCTGTTGCAGCCGTTTTTCAAGCTTCCTGGCTTAGTTCGTGTACTAATTGCTTCAATCTCCGAGGGGTTGACCCGGATTTTGCAATTAAGCCAGTCAGTAAGCCAGACTGTGGAAGTGAATGCCAGTCAGCCTATCATCCAGCCTGTCTCTTGTCATCCACCTGCTCCTTCATGCTGTGTGCATCGTAACACGTCTTCGTCAGCCATTCTCGTGGGTTAAGCCAGTCAGTCAACCCAGCTTCTAACCCAGCTGAGAGAGAGAAGTAAGCCACGCAAGTTCCTCTGAAGTATTGTTTCATATATCGCTTGTGCTTGGATGCTGGTAAGAGTGGTCTTCATCATCCCTGTGGCATTGTGATTTAGTTAAGCCACCTTGTGCGTGGTGAGAAGTGCGTGGCAGTGAGAGCGCACAGGGCCAGCTTGTTCCGCTGCCCCCACCACAGGCCACCCACCCACCACACACTCTTCACTCATCTACCTGTGGCTGTTTGCACCCTTGTACAGGGTCCTAGTACTGTTTTGGCTCACATAATTGGTCAAGAGATTGTAGCTGAGCTCCAACGATAAAGCCAGTTATGTGAGTTCACCGAGAAAGCGCATTTCTTCCGACGACAGTGTGAGTGTAGGCGGCATCACCCGCAGGACAAGCTTCACCTCATCACTCGTCACCATCACCGTCTACTACTCCAGACTCCAGTGATAATTTTCTGTTCAGAGACATTTTTTGTTGCATTTAAAGACATTTGCGTGTGTGAGACATTTACAGTGAATTTCTTGTGTACTCTAAGCCTTGTGTTTTCAGTGTAGACTCAGTGTTTCTTTGACTCATTATTTTTACAATATTTTTCAGTGTTATCGCTCATCTCTTGTGTTTCCTTTTTATAATTTTTATCTGTGTTTTTTTTTTTTTTTGATACTCTCTGTCTGTAGTAAGTATTATTGTGTAGTGTACCAGTTAGTCACTCCGTGTGAAGTAATTCATTCATTTTTTTTTTTGTATTCTTTCAGCGTTGTATTCTCCAGTATTTGTCATTGTAGTTCATGCAGTGATATTCACCCCAGTATACAAAATTATCCATTTATTTCTGTGTCTTTTTTTTCGTACACCAGCAGTGTCTCATTCCCTGATCTTTTCGCAGACTTGTGTACCATTATTATTGCCAGCAATTTTTGTCGTATCAGTCACAGCAAGATTTTGTTGTAAGAATCTACTAAAAAAAAAAAAATGAATTTGTGAATATGTTGCGTGTGCCCCGCCACTTGTAAGTGTTGTGTGCCCCGCCACTTGTAAGTGTTACACTTCCAGTTTTGTTTCTTGTTTTATTTTTATTCATATTTTTCATATTTCTTTGAACAAATTCACTCTTAGCATAATTTCGATTTCTTTTTTTAACGTAAAGTGTTTTCTTTACTCTGTTTGATTAAATTGTTTTGTCTAATTTACAATTAAGAGTTAAAGTGTTCAGTCAGTTTTTCTTCATATTTTTATTTTATTATTTAACCTACATTTTCCCAGTGTAACTTTTATTACTGCAGTGATTATTTCTACACCTTATTTTGTTGCACTTGTTCTGCAGTGAATTATTTTCTTTTATTGACATTATTATTCTCAGTTCATTATTGTTTGAGTCTTGTTTTTCATTTTAGTATTTTTCCTCATGTTGTCTTTGTATTATATTTTAATTTTGTTTATGCATTTTTAGAAAATATTTAAACTTCCCAGTTATCTCTCTTTGCATACAATTTAGTGATTTTATTTTATACTTTTTATATTGAATTACTATTTTATTAGTTAATTCCTTTATTAGCAAGAGTACAGACAGCTCATTTTGCATTTAATTCAGTCTCCAGTAATATTTTTTTACTTGTAAATGTAAATGTAATTTTTTTATCTTGTCCAGCAGTCCTTTACATTGAGTTGTCCTTCCTCTTGCAGTGTATCTTAGACATTTTTTTTATTACTTCTGCAGAATTAGTTGCATCTCTTTTATTTTAATTTTAGCATTTTGCATCATTTTTATTGTTCATTTTTTTGCCTTATTTGTTCTTGTGCAACTTCTTTGCCATTATGTCTCACATACCGTCAAGTGATACTTTAGTGAATGGCGACACTCAGACCTCTCAGGCTACTGCTGCTCCTATCATCAGTCCTCACAGTTCCTTAGCGACTGACAGACCGACCCAGACACTGAGATACTATAGTTTTACACGTGATTCCCTTGATGCGTTACCTTTATTCAATGGCCATGTACATAGTCTTGAAGCATGGTTTACTGCCATTCGTTCTCGTGTTAATGCTCTAGTTGAAGGTCCTCCCTCTGAGGAAAGTCTTATCAGACTTGCGAAAGAAGCTCTTCATCGATCCCCTGCTGCTGTTCACGTTGTTGATCTCCTTGATATGCGAGACTTCAGGAATCTTACTAAGTGGTCACAATATGAGGAACTGATTCGTTCTTTCCTCGTACCAGTAAAAATAGCTGATCCATATGTCGTTCTTAGGGAACGAGTGAATGCTACACCCATGACTAATGAATCGTTGAGTGCATTTGCTGTTAGATTAGACAAACTTTTATCATCATTTATCAATGCTGCCCAGTCCTCAGCTTTTGTCCCTGACGGGGATAGACCATCCACAGCGTCGTTTGCTAAAATAGCAGCTTTTGGAGCAATCAAAGAACTAATGCTGCCTGCTTCCGTGTGTGCTTAAGAGGCTAATCCTCCAACTGTGACGATGGAACCACTTACAGCCCTAAATCATGTACGTTCCTTGTGCCCCCAGGGTACTTTCCCATGTATCAAAAGTAATTTCACACCTATGCCTCAGTCTGCACCACCTCTTGTTTGCGCCACAGCGACAAATCGTGGTCGTCAAACATCTCAGCGACCACCAAGGACCAGTGTACAGAGTCATTATAAACCTCGTAGTATTCATAGTACATTCAGTAACTATAGTCAGCGGACTTGTTACAACTGTGGTTTCCGTGGCCATATTGCAATTAATTGTCCTGATAGTTACCCTAAGAGGCGTCATACTGATGATGCGTACCAGTCAGATCTTCCCTACTGTACTTATCATAGAATACATGGACATGACACATCCGAGTGCAATGCTCTCTACAACCTTCAGTACTCTAGGTCTTTCCGTGGCCGTTCCAACCGCAGAACCCGTAGAGGAAACAGACATCGTGGTTCTCAAAATAACCAGAACCAGGCTCATTCTTCCAATTCGGGGGAATTCGAGCGCCCCAGTCAAACCGTCCCATGGTGACAGTAGGTGATAATGAGTACACCATCCCCGTTCACAATTCCTTTGAAGCCTTAAGCAGTCTCGAGAATGACAATCCTGCTGATGATGTTGCTTCACATGTCTCTGACGTAGATGATTTTGGGGATGAAGAGGAACAAATCTTTGCTGATGACAATCCACCTTTTTGTTTGCACATAACTTCCAATGAAATCATAGGCCCTATAGTGCAAGCATCTGTTCATAATGCGCCTGTTCATTTGTTCATGGACTCTGGTGCGCAAGTCAATATTATCAGGTCTAGTTTGTTTAGGGATAAGCAGTTACGACATGTCCTTCTCGTAGAACCGACTCATGTGTCCTCCCTTAGTGGAGTAGCTGGTTCTCACCTGCGTGTCCGCGGTCGGACTTCCCTAACTTTTTCTATCCAAGGTAGAGACTTCACTGCTTCCTTCCTTGTTGTCGACCAGATTACTTTACCTGGTGACCTTCTACTAGGATTTGCTTCCATGCGAGACTTACGCATTGTGCTCGACCCTTATCGATGGCATGCCCAAATTGATGACTTGATCGTACCATTTTGGGGTTACCAGCTTGGATCCGAGATCTGCCATACTGCCGCAGAGTACGACATTCGAATTAAGTCCTTACAGGCCAGTGCATTTTCCAGTAGCGTACCCAAGCGGTCAGGCACTGATGATCCTGTCATTCCTGTCTGTGTTCCTGCAACTTCAGACTTGCAAGATAGTGTCCAGTTATCTCAAGTGTCCGAGGACGCTCTGACTACCTTGAGTGCTGAGCCTATCCCTGCAATGTCTGCTAGTTCAAGTAGTAGTTTCTCCACAGGGGACGCCTTGTCGGAAAACGATTACTTGCAACTAGTAATGCCATCTCTTGTTGATGTCACATGCCATCTGCAGAAAGACGTTTCTGTCGCAGCTAGTGCCCTCACTAGAGTGTCTGTTGTTGTTCCTAGTGCTCCAGATGGTGATAACGTCCTAGTTGACAGTGATTCTTGCAAAGTAAAAGGTCTATTTGTTGAACCATCCTTACATGTTGTAAGAGATAGTAAGATCCATTTCTTCCTAGCTAACACTTCTGGTCACAGTGTTCGTCTCAGAGCAAATACCAATCTTGTTGACCTTGTTCACTATCCTTACCCTGTTCAGGTAGAGGATGAATTGTCACCTGACCAGTGGGTCGGTGCTATTTCTACCGGGGAGACCTCATCCACTTCACCAGATCAATCTGTTCCACCAGCTGAGGAGAAAGACTTAGCTCCCACTGAGTTCCCAGATGAAGTCAAGCGTTTGTTGACTCTGTTGAACAAACGTCGTAAAGCCATTGCCTTACCAGGTGAGAAGATGGGTATAACGAACTTATTGTCCCATCGTATTCCACTTGAACCTGGTACTAGACCTATCTACATACCTGCGTACAGAATGCCTCATTCACAAGTTGCTGTTGCAGAAGAATTGATCAATCAAATGCTTGATGATGGAGTTATTGCACCTAGTAATTCACCTTGGAATGCACCCTTGATCCTAGTACCTAAGAAGGATGGTACTAGGTGCCCAGTGATTGACTTTAGGAAGTTAAATGCGAAAACTATTCCAGATCGCTTTCCACTCCCTGTACTGGGTGATCTTTTATGTAACAACTGCATTCTCCACTCCTACAGGTCATTATCACTTCCTCCATATGGCGTTTGGATTATGATCCTCCCCTATCACGTTCTCAAGGCTCATGACTAATATCTTTAGAGGTCTCATAGGTAATGCACTTTTGGTGTACTTAGATGACGTAATCGTCATGTCTAAAGAGGTGGATACACACTTAAAAAGACTTGATATAGTACTAGGTAAGCTTGAAGAAGCCAATTTAAAGAACAAACTGTCTAAATGGCAATTTTTCAGATCAGAAATTAAGTTTCTTGGTCATGTAGTCACTCCTAGAGGGGTTACGACCGACCAAAGTAAAGTAACTGCAGTACTAAATTTTCCAACTCCCAAAACTGCTGATGCCATAAGATCCTTTGTGGGCTTAGCAGGTTTTTATAGATCTTTCATTGCCAATTTTTCTTCCATAGCTGCTCCTCTGAGTTGCTTAAGAAAGATGCTCCTTTTGTTTGGACCTTCTGTCAAGAAAGAGCATTCCAAACTCTAAAAGAAAAGCTAACATCTGCTCCAATTTTGAAATTTTCAGATGCTAGTTCAATTGGCATAGGTGCCGTACTAGCTCAGAAGACCGATGGCAAGTACAACGCAGTTGCATTTGCTAGCCGAGTCCTTACGAAGGCTGAACGTAATTATACAGTAACTGAGCAAGAAGCTTTAGCAATAGTATGGTCTTTAAAGCACTTCCGAGACATTATTTATCAGTACTCTGTTCATGTCTTGACAGACCATGCTCCACTGATACCTTTATTCCAGAACAAACAACCTACTGGAAGGTTAGCCAGATGGACCTTGACTATCCAAGAGTTCAATCCCACCTTTGAACACTTATCTGACAAGTCAAATGTAGTCACAGATGCCTTATTGCGACATGCTAGTATAGTAACTGCAGACCCTCCATTTACTTCCAAGGATGTAAAGAATGCTCAACGAACAGATCCCATGTGGTCTGGTGTGATTCGATTCCTGCTCCAGGAAGATCTTATTCTGACTGTGAAGCCACTAGCACCCATCAGTGACTTTGTCATGAACCAAGAATTACTGTATCGAACAGCCGAGTTGGGTACTCCTAGCAGAAGAGTATACCAGTTAGTAATTCCACAGTCGCTAGTGAATGTAGCCTTACAGCTAGTTCACGATGTACCAGGTGTTGCGCACCCTTGTATGGATCGTTCAGTAAAACAAGCCAGATTGAAATACTTTTGGCCTCGTATGGCAACTGATATTTCTGAGTATGTTAAGAAATGTAGTGTCTGCATGCAACATAAAGGTAATGCTAATGGTCCTAATCCAATCCAAGTGTATCAAACTACTAGCGAACCGTGGGAAAGAGTTGCGCTAGATTTGTTAACTAATTTCCAATGTTCCCTCCAGGGCAACAAACATCTATGTGTTATGGTAGACCATTTCACCAGATATTGTGAGTTAGTTCCTATAGCAGATAAGACTGCCGAGACAGTAGCTAAAGCGTTTAAAGAACGCATTATCTGCAGGTATACCACCCCTAAGTCACTAGTAACAGATAATGGAGGTGAATTCTGTAATGAGATTCTTGAAAATTTGTGCACCTTGTACAAGATCTCTAAATCCACCATTGTTCCTCATCATCCTGCCAGCAATGGGTTAGCAGAGCGAATCAATAAAAAAGTACTTGATGTCTTGAGAGCCACTATCAATCCCAACAGTAAAACTTGGGATGAAGTTATACCTGATGTACAGTGTGCTATAAATTCTGCTTACAATGTTTCCATAGGTGACACTCCACATTATGCATTGTATGGTGTAGATAAACGTTTGCCTTATGAGTTGTTATATTCTAATCCGAAACCAAATTACAACCCTGATGATTTCATAGCAACTCGTACCAGCTTAGCTCAAAGTGTTTTTAGAAGAATCCGTGAAACACTTCATAAATCAACAGCAGAATTTACAAGAGTCGCAAACACTCGAGCAAAGCCATCAAAAATCAAAGTAGGTTCGAGAGTTATGCTGACTAACTTTAACAAAACGTCTGCAATGCCTAAGCTTGATCAAAAGTTTGTTGGTCCTTATCGAGTAGTTGAACATATCACTGGTAATAAGTATAAGGTTAGAGAAATTAGTACTAGTCAGTATAAAGAATCGCATTTAGATCATATGAAGTTAGTATGTGATGTTAATGATGTTCCAACCCATACTAATGTGACAGACTCTGACAATCCTCCTGATTCTGTACTCTCTACCTCTGATACTCAGTCAGACGATCAACCTGAATGTCGTTATTCCCTACGTACACGACAGGTATTGAGAAATCCTCAAGTATCATTTGTAACTACCAATTCAGATTTGCCTCAAATACAGCATGAGTTAGCCAGTGCTACAGAGTTTGATCCTCCCAGGGATGACACCCATTCTGCTTATGTCAATCTCACCCTAGCAGAGTTGGGGTTAAATGTAAATAACCTGTATAGATGAATAATTAGAGTATCAGCTTATCAGTATTCAAGAATTTTTTGTGTGTTCACGTTCTCTCCGAATTCTGAGAGTTAACAGTTAGATTTGAGTGCACCGAATCTGCCTTCTGTTAAACACTTCTTTCTTTGTATATATTCCTTCCTCAGAATCCATAGATCACATGAATACAGATCGATTAATCAAATTTTTTTTATAACTTCGATTGTGTAATCTCAATGTTGAGTTTCATTCGATGAGTTGTGCTATATTATACCTTGTATTGCATTACAGTTTCACTTATGTAAGCTTCCATTCCAATATTCTACTTATGTATGTTATAATGTTCAATTGTTGTGTACTTTGACATTGTATAGAATCAGCCCAAGCTGTACACCTGCCATCTCTAGTTTGTATTAGTTGTATGTCGGGACGACATACGTTAGTGTCGCTGAGCTCTCAGTAGTAGTACCAGTTCCTAGTAACCAGTTGCCAGTAACCAGTGTGCCAGTAGATGACTCACTACCAACCGTCTGTGTGAATCATTGACTGTATTCATATTGCTGCTGACCATAGCAGGATTTCAAACATCCTCACCCGTAGGCACTCATGGGTCAGTCAAGATAGGGAGCAGAGAGAGGCAGGTCGGCTGTTGGTGCTTCCCCATACCTTCCGTTATATACGTACTACCAGCCTACGTGAGTATTCTTACCCTATCCACGCATCGAAAACCCACATGACATATATATATTTATATATATATATATATATATATATATATATATATATATATATATATATATATATATATATATATATATATATATATATATATATATATATATATATATATATATATATATATATACTATATATATAAATATATATATATATATATATATATATATATATATATATATATATATATATATATATATATATATATATAATCTTATGGAGAGAGAAAGAGAGAGAGAGAGAGAGAGAGAGAGAGAGAGAGATCTTGTCATAAGTATCAATCTCCTACATGCTGGTTATTTGTGTATACAGTAGTACCCTGTATCTGTGAGGAATAAGTTCTAAGTCCTTCCGCAGATACAAAGAATGAAGATATTAGCGAACACTATATACAAGTCGTTTATCGTTTACGTGTATCGATGATAATGAGTTTTTGAGGGGTGTGTGGAGAAATTTTCTCCAGGAGGCGGTATCAGCTCCCTTCAGCCCCTTTCAGCTCTGAGGGGCCCAGCCCTCTCAGAAGGGGCAAATATCTTGTTTACTGCTACAGCGAGTAATTGATCGCAGATGCAGTACGAGTATGCGACGTGGTCAAGCGACCGCCGCTCCTTGCAGTCCAGTGTTGCAGAGTGTATTTTAATAAGAGACAGTACATCTCTTACCTTAGCAGGACAATTAAAAAAAATCCTGCTCCCACTTTATTACCATAGTAAAGATAATGGACATTGTTGTCTATGCTCAAGACAGCAAGATTTAAACATTCTGCTTTGCTTCATCGAGGAAGTGGCAAGGAAGCAAAGGTACTATGTCAGCTTTTCCTTTGTGCTGGGGGCAGTTATGGCGTGGGGCGCTGTGGCATCTTCTGATTACTTTTGACTCTACTGAGAGTGACACTGATGCCAGGATAACCAAAAAAGAACGATCTGTGCGTTAATGTGAACAAAGTGTCTCACAAAACACGATAAACACTTACAGAGAAGTGTGATCAACTTCTTAGTGATATTGTGTGAACAATCACTGATGAACAGTGCAACAATGAGTGTTGCGATCCAACAGAGTGTAGTGCGACATTCTTCAAAGAACACTATTCTTCAATCAACTCAACGGATATCCGGGCGTAATTACGGGTCAGATACATATACCCAGGTAAGTGTTCTAACTCGTGATGTACTACTATTGACTGCGCAGTTGAGTATAAAGTCGTGAGTTAGTCACTTATCATAAACCCTGGTGATATGCGGACCATTGAGCCCACACAAGTAAGTTTGTCAGCCATCAGTGAATGAAATATGCTGACATAACACCCCCTAGGGGTAATTTATAATCTTACAAATTATAACTCATTTCAGCCCGTTGAGGAGTGCCTTCGACAGCATCTCAAGACCTCTTCTGCAAGTGTGGCTGTGCAGGCAATGAGCTGTCTTTCTAAGTTAAGTTTCCCTATATTTAAAGTTAGCTGATAACCCATTTCTCAACATATTGGTAGTGCTCGAACCGGATAAAGGCCACACTGTGGTCCAAATATGTTGTACTACAGTGTACAAATAACCTACGAGCCATGGTCCGTCGAAAAAAGCTGTAAAACTAGTGTTTTACAATATAAATCAGTATCAGTGAGTCCCTCCAGACTCAATCACAGAGAATGGGCAGCCATAAGAAAACGGGCGCTCACCCAGCGTTCACCCAAAGAAAACGGGAGCTGGGTGACTCACCCAACAAGAAAACTGATAACCCATTTCTCAACAGGGTGTACAGATGGACGCTGGAAGCAACGAGGTAGTGTGATGGTGATCATCTGGATGGCAGTGTGGGTGTGGTGGTGACTATGTGGGTGGCTGGTGTGGACAGTAATTAGGATGGCTCGTGTCTACATGACTAGGAGTGTAGATGACATGTTAGGGTGTCTGGGCCGTGTAAACATGGGTAACGTGTACGTGTTGGGGCTGTGAGGGGTAGTGGGTATGGGGAAATGGTGAGTGGAAGCATGAGTAAGGTCTGGGACCGTCTGGGGAAGTGGTGTGGGTGAAAGGTGTGCTTGTCTGTGGCCTGGTGTGGGTGAAAGGTGTGCTTGTCAGTGGTCTGGTGTGGGTGGAAGGTGTGCTTGTCAGTGGCCTGGTGTGGGTGAAAGGTGTGCATGTCGGTTGCCTGGTGTGGGTGAAAGGTGTGCTTGTCAGTGGCCTGGTGTGGGTGAAAGGTGTGCTTGTCAGTGGCCTGGTGTGGGTGGTGACTGGATGATGGGTGACTGGGTGTGTGATTGTACGGTTTGTGGTAAGGCACGTAGTGGGTACCTAAGTGATTAGTTATGTGGACGGCATGTTAGGGTGAAAGGTCGGTATGTTGTGCTGGTGAGGTCATAGGGGAATTGTGGCCTTGAGGGTATAGTGGTTGTGAGGGAATGGTATAGGCGTGACCGTGGGAGGAATTGTATGGGAGGATTGTGTGGCTGTAGGATGTTGGTTAGCATGGTGTGGGTGAAGACATGAGTTGTGTCAGTGGAGATTGCTGAATGGTGTGAGTGAAGGTGTGTGGCCATGTGGGAATTATATGGGTGGAAGGTATGGATGGGAGAGGCAGTAATGAGTTAGAGGCATGGTATGGGTGAAGGCATATAGCTGAAGGGGATTTATAGAGGCAAGTGGTAAGGGTGGGGGAGTGGGCAGGAAGGTTGTTGCTGGGTATACAGCAAGGGTATGGTAACAAAGTGAGGGGGTGAATGAACAGTTGGTGTGGGTAGAGGTGTGTGGTTGAGGTGGCACTGGATATGTATCGTATCTGTATCAAACATGTATGAACTGTTTCAAGCACTACTGCGCCTCAGCTCTTCCTCGTGTCTGATAACCACCTCCCACTGCCACCACACCACCACCTCCTACTGCCATCACATCCCACTGCCACCACACCACCACCTCCTACTGCCATCACCTCCCACTGCCACAACACCACCACCTCCTACTGCCGCCACCACCACCTACGGCCACCACCACCACCACTCACCACAACCTCCCACTGTCATCACCTCCCACTGCCACCACACCACCACCTCCTACTGCCACCACCACATACAGCCACCATCACCACCCACCACCACCTCCCACTGCCATCACCTCCCACTGCCACCACACCACCACCTCCTACTGCCACCACCATCTACCGCCACCATCACCACCCACCACCACCTCCCACTGCCATCACCTCCCACTGCCACCACACCACCACCTCCTACTGTCACCACCACCTACCTCCACCATCACCACCCACCACCACCTCCCACTGCCATCACCTCCCACTACCACCACACCACCTCCTACTGCCACCACCACCACTTCCCACTGTCATCACCTCCCACTGCCACCACACCACCACCTCCTACTGCCACCACTACCACCACCACCTCCCACTGCCATCACCTCCCACTGCCACCACCGCCTCCCACTGCCACCACCTCCCACTGCCACCACACCACCGCCACCAGCCACCTCCACCACCACTACCCACCACCACATCCTACTGCCACCACCGCTTCCCACTGCCACCACCACCTCTCACTGCCACAACTGCCTCCCACTACCACCACCACCTCCCACTGCCACCACCGCCTCCCACTACCACCACCATCTCCCACTATCACCTCCATCTCCCACTATCACCACCACCTCCCACTGCCACCATCACCATCTCGCACTGCCACCACCACCTCCCACTGCCATCACCTCCCACTGCTACCACCACCTCCCACTGCCAACACCACCTCCATCTACCACCACCACCTCCCACTATCACCACCATCTCTCACTGTCACCATCACCTCCTCCCACTGCCACCACCTCCCACTGCCACCACACCACCGCCACCACCAGCCACCGCCACCACCACCACCCACCACCCACCACCACCTCCCACTGTCACCACCGCGTCCCACTACCACAACCACCTCCCACTGCCACCACCGCCTCCCACTACCACCACCACCTCCCTCTACAGCCACCACCTCCCACTATCACCACCACCTCCCACTACCACCACCACCTCCCTCTACCATCACCATCTCCCACTATCACCAACACCTCCCACTATCACCACCATCTCCCACTGCCACCATCACCACCTCGCAGTGCCACCACCTCCTCCCACTGCCACCACCTCCCACTACCACCACCACCTCTCTCTACCACCACCACCTCCCACTACCACCACCACCTCCCTCTACCATCACCATCTCCCACTATCACCACCACCTCCCACTGCCACCATCACCACCTCGCACTGCCACCACCACCTACCTCCATCATCATCACCCACCACCACCTCCTACTGCCACCACACCACCACCTCCTACTGCCACCACCACCTACCGCCTCCACCACCACCACTTCCCACTGTCATCACCTCCCACTGCCACCACTACCACCACCACCTCCCACTGCCATCACCTCCCACTGCCACCACCTCCCACTGCCACCACACCACCCCCACCAGCCACCGCCCACTGCCATCACCAGCCATCGCCACCACCACTACTCACCACCACATCCTACTGCCACCACCGCTTCCCACTGCCACCACCACCTCTGTTACAAAAAAACGCGATTTCTAAAAAGCTTAGAGATCTCCAGTGAATACTAGAAAGGACTGCCCTTCTAGCATCCAGCCTGTTACTGGGTTTTCGTAACAATTAGTCAGTATCCTTGTCCAATTATCCATTAGAATTCAATAAGAATTAATAGTGTTTCAGGATTACAACTGGTAGGCTACTAACTAGAGAAATTAAAATTTAATAAATTTATTAATAATTAAGTTGTCTAGGCCTATATCAAATTAAATTAATCAATTCAAACAAATTAATAATAATTACTTCTCTCGTGTACAGTATTATTGTGCTGAAAGCACATATCACATTCATAATTCTTAAGTACCGTCTGTTGCATTAACATTTAATACAATATACAAATAAGTTTGTGTGTATGTGTGTAAGTGCTCTAAGTAGTTTGCTATGTCTCACGACTCGACTAGACTTAAACAAGTGACTGACAAAGTCCTCATATAAAACTAACTTCTTGACCAACTGGCAGTCAGAACAGTCTGCTTGAACAATAAAAAGAATGCTAAGCCCAATAGCAATATAACAAGCAACAGCGACACAGAATCAGGAACAAGGAGATAATATAACAACACTAAGTAGGGACCATCTGCAGATCCTCCACAAAAGTCACAAAACCCCCATACTACTGAATCTAAGTTCAGCATAAGAAAATCACCGACTGTGACAGTACACAGATACCAGTACAAGTTAGGTCAGAAGCTACAGCTCAGGACTTGAGTTGCTCAGAGTGTCTAAGCGACACACAATCTCAGTACAACATCGAAAATCACTAAGTCTATACATTGTTCTGTGAACAGAGTCTCACAACCTATAACAATAATGAGACAGAGACGATCTTCCAACAAGAGCCAATAAGGGAGATTTAGGCACGTCTTCTCAAGAATACGTCCAACCACCAAGCGAGTCTAGACCAGACTGAATACTTCAGGTGAGGTGAGATCCCCCCCTCGATCACGTGATAGGTCCGTGGACAGTTGCTGCCCAGCAACAACGAGAAGCCGGCAGAGTAACGAGCCACAAGCGATAATTACAGTAGTTAGACAATCAAGATTTGAACTATATAGGAGCAAATAATATTATATGAAGGTTACATCCTACCTAACAACATAACTAAGTCAAAATCGTAAATATAAAGCAATATATTTACGATTTAGCTTTTATCGCAGATATAAGCAATATAAAATTATATGAAAAGGTAATATACATTATATACATATACATAATATACATCATATACATTGTGACTCATTCCGGGGTTGCAACACCTCCCACTGCCACCACCCCCTCCCACTACCACCACCACCTCCCACTACCACCACCACCTCCCTCTACCATCACCATCTCCCACTATCACCACCACCTCCCACTATCACCACCACCTCCCACTATCACCACCACCTCCCACTGCCACCATCACCACCTCGCACTGCCACCACCACCTCCCACTGCCACCACCACCTCCCACTGCTACCACCACCTCCCACTGCTACCACCACCTCCCACTACCAACACCACCTCCATCTACCACCACCACCTCCCACTATCACCACCATCTCTCACTGTCACCATCACCTCCTCCCACTGCCACCACCTCCCACTACCCCCCCCCCCCCACTGCAGCTAAGAAGAAGAAGAAGACTTCTAGCAGTGCCATTTTGCACTTCTTTTCTGCCAAATCTTTATAACACTTTGTATGACCATGTTTTATGCTCTCTTACTCAAAGAGTAAAAAAAATGAATAAAATTGGACAATATATAAAAAATGATAACTCAAACTGAAACCTCCTTCGTATTTCAGGGCCTAGGTAAACGGATAACGGAAACCACGGATACCGAACCCGCTGATACGGCGGTCATGCCCTATATACGTACACAATACAACTCTAGCAGACAGAAAAGCAAGATGTAACATAAAATAACTGTTTCAGATTCATTGCATCTAGTGTACTGGAGAATCAATTTCAGTAGCAGTCGATTTAAAAATTTAATTAGTTTCTGAAGCAATTAAGAATATAAATAATGAATAAATCATCCGTCGTCCTCTTGCAGAATAAATACCATTACTTCCAAAAAATCTCTGCCATTAAGATGGTGTTTTAGCTGATAAACTCTATATTACTCAGTCTCTTATGTACATTATGTACATTATGTCTGTCCTCATGTAAGTGTTGAGATGGTCCATGTACATTTAGTATGAAAGTTTATTTAGGTACAGGTATACATAAGTACAATTATTATGCCGGTGTCCCGAGGCCTGGTGGCAAAAGCTCTTGCTTCATAAGGTGAGCTTCCGGGTTCGATTCCCGGCGAAGGGATGGAAACATTGGACGTGTTTCCTTACACCGGTTGTCTATGTTCGCCCATCAGTAAAATGGGTACCTGGGTGTTAATGGAATGGTGTGGGTCGCATCCTGGGACAAAACTGACCTAATTTTCCCGAAATGCTCTGCATAACAAGCGGTTTTCTATATAGTAGTATGTCACTGATGTCAGCTATGGTCGGTATACCTTGTACATGTACTTAAGAAAAGATATTATTATTATTATATTATTGTTATTAGTAGTAGTAGGAAGGTAATAAGTCATAGAATTTATAATCAAAATAATATTGTGAAAAATACTAATCGATATTTTAAGCTAGTAGGTCTAGACTCAAAATAAGATATTGAAGTCCACCCTTATCGAATTAAACGTGTCATCGACAGAAAATGTGAAGTTTTAGGGTAGACTGCTAAGCTGTCGCAGCTTGAGTGCATTAGGTATGCGAGTCAGGGCAAGAAAAGCTGTCTCACGCTCATACACGTTCCCTCTTAATTCGAGATACTGTGTTATGCGTTGTACCTCAGTCAGGACCATGCGTGTATTAGCTGAGCACGAATTGCATTGCTTGAGCTGAGGCAGAGGTACTTCCTCCTCCTCCTTCCTTTATTTCACATCCTATTCCTCGTCTTTCCTTTACTTTTCCTCATCTTATTCCTCCTCCTTCCTTTATTTTCCTCATTTTCTTCCTCGTCCTCTTCTCCCAATCCGCCAATTTGTTTTCTTCCTCTCAGTCCAACTATCCACCTTCACCTGATTTTTATCAGATAAGAAGGTCAGGCAAAACTTCGATTTTCCGGTCTCTAAGGAAGCTAGGCAGAGGCAGCATTATTGCACAGTGCATCACATTTCATGTGGGAGGCCCAGTAGTGCCATAATTTCAGACATAGCGGCCCCGATGTCGTTACTGGCTCGCTCAGGGGTGGAATAACGAATTACTTATAAATAATTTCCCTGAAGCTACCAATATCTTATCTACTTCTTTCTGAATCCGTCTTTAATGTGTATTCCTTCGACCTGCAGTTGAATATTTTTTTCATGTATTTATCTTCATCTTCATCCTGAGGCTTCCCTGTCACGAAGTGTTCTTTGAAATATTTTTTAAAGCTGCCGTAATTTGCTATATTCTGCACCATACTGTAAAGCTCCCTTGTTAATAGATGTTCTGTTTCACACCGAGGTTTCCATAACCAGAAATGTTTTGCGCCTGAGGCTGACTTGCTTTGTGTTATACGCCACAGTATATTGAAGATGCCTTTTCGTTAGGTGATGAATACCACACTGAGGCTACCTTGCTGAAGAGTGTTAAGTACCACACTGAGGCTACCTTGTTGAAGAGTTTTGTGTACCATACTGAGGCTACCTTGTCGAAGAGTGTTGTGTACCACACTGAGGCTACCTTGTTGAAGAGTTTTGTGTACCATACTGAGGCTACCTTGTTGAAGAGTGTTGTGTACTACACTGAGGCTACCTTGCTGAAAAGAGTTGTGTACCACACTGAGGCTACCTTGTTGAAGAGTGTTGTGTACTACACTGAGGCTACCTTGCTGAAGAGTTTTGTGTACCACACTGAGGCTACCTTGTTGAAGAGTTTTGTGTACCATACTGAGGCTACCTTGTCGAAGAGTGTTGTGTACCACACTGAGGCTACCTTGTTGAAGAGTTTTGTGTACCACACTGAGGCTACCTTGTCGAAGAGTGTTGTGTACTACACTGAGGCTACCTTGTTGAAGAGTTTTGTGTACTACACTGAGGCTACCTTGTCGAAGAGTTTTGTGTACCACACTGAGGCTACCTTGTTGAAGAGTTTTGTGTACCACACTGAGGCTACCTGTTGAAGAGTTTTGTGTACCACACTGAGGCTACCTTGCTGAAAAGAGTTGTGTACTACACTGAGGCTACCTTGTTGAAGAGTTTTGTGTACCACACTGAGGCTACCTTGTTGAAGAGTTTTGTGTACCACACTGAGGCTACCTTGCTGAAAAGAGTTGTGTACTACACTGAGGCTACCTTGACGAAGAGTGTTGTGTACCACACTGAGGCTACCTTGTTGAAGAGTGTTGTGTACTACACTGAGGCTACCTTGCTAAAGAGTGTTGTGTACTACACTGAGGCTACCTTGCTAAAGAGTGTTGTGTACCACACTGAGGCTACCTTGCTGAAAAGAGTTGTGTACCACACTGAGGCTACCTTGTTGAAGAGTTTTGTGTACTACACTGAGGCTACCTTGCTAAAGAGTGTTGTGTACTACACTGAGGCTACCTTGCTAAAGAGTGTTGGGTACCACACTGAGGCTACCTTGCTAAAGAGTGTTGGGTACCACACTGAGGCTACCTTGCTAAAGAGTGTTGGGTACCACACTGAGGCTACCTTGCTAAAGAGTGTTGGGTACCACACTGAGGCTACCTTGCTGAAGAGTGTTGGGTACCACACTGAGGCTACCTTGCTAAAAAGTGTTGGGTACCACACTGAGGCTACCTTGCTAAAGAGTGTTGGGTACCACACTGAGGCTACCTTGCTGAAGAGTGTTGTGTACCACACTGAGGCTACCTTGTTGAAGAGTGTTGGGTACCACACTGAGGCTACCTTGCTGAAGAGTGTTGTGTACCACACTGAGGCTACCTTGTTGAAGAGTGTTGGGTACCACACTGAGGCTACCTTGCTGAAGAGTGTTGTGTACCACACTGAGGCTACCTTGTTGAAGAGTGTTGGGTACCACACTGAGGCTACCTTGCTGAAGAGTGTTGTGTACCACACTGAGGCTACATTGTTGAAGAGTGTTGTGTACTACACTGAGGCTACCTTGCTGAAGAGTGTTGTGTACCACACTGAGGCTACCTTGCTGAAGAGTGTTGTGTACTACACTGAGGCTACCTTGCTGAAGAGTGTTGTGTACTACACTGAGGCTACCTTGCTAAAGAGTGTTGTGTACCACACTGAGGCTACCTTGCTAAAGAGTGTTGGGTACCACACTGAGGCTACCTTGCTGAAGAGTGTTGTGTACTACACTGAGGCTACCTTGCTAAAGAGTGTTGTGTACTACACTGAGGCTACCATGCTGAAGAGTGTTGTGTACCACACTGAGGCTACCTTGCTGAAGAGTGTTGTGTACCACACTGAGGCTACCTTGCTGAAGAGTGTTGGGTACCACACTGAGGCTACCTTGCTGAAGAGTGTTGTGTACTACACTGAGGCTACCTTGCTAAAGAGTGTTGGGTACCACACTGAGGCTACCTTGCTGAAGAGTGTTGTGTACTACACTGAGGCTACCATGCTGAAGAGTGTTGTGTACCACACTGAGGCTACCTTGCTGAAGAGTGTTGTGTACTACACTGAGGCTACCTTGCTAAAGAGTGTTGGGTACCACACTGAGGCTACCTTGCTGAAGAGTGTTGTGTACTACACTGATGCTACCATGCTGAAGAGTGTTGTGTACCACACTGAGGCTACCTTGCTGAAGAGTGTTGTGTACCACACTGAGGCTACCTTGCTGAAGAGTGTTGGGTACCACACTGAGGCTACCTTGCTGAAGAGTGTTGGGTACCACACTGAGGTTGGCATGCTCTCTATCGTTGTGTACCTTTCTGAAGCTGCCTCGCTGTGATGTGTTGTGTTCCACGCTAGCTGTGATGTGTTGTGTTCCACGCTAGCTGTGATGTGTTGTGTTCCACGCTAAAGCTACTTTACTGTAAGGTGTTTCGTGTCACGCTGAGACAGCCGGACTGTGAGCTGAGTCGTACTTTGATGACGTTACCTTGCTGTTAGATTCTGTACACTATGATGAGGCTGTCTTGGTGTGAGGTGTTGTCTACCACATTGAGACTGACTTACTGTAAGGTCTTGTATATCATGCAGATGCTGCCGTCTTGTGAGATCTTGTGTGCCATGCTGACGCTGCCATATTGTGAGTTGTTGTATGTGGTAAATATTGGTCTCAGAAGCTCACTTGTCTGTTTCATTTATTGATATTAATATTCATTATTTTAATTTTTATTAAAGCAATAATTGTACACTAAATAAATACACAACTTCTTATAATGCGGCAAACTACAAGATTCCCTGCAAAAATTTAATGTATTTAACTTTATTATGGTGAAACTGGGAAAAGACTTAAACCAAGATTACAGCAACATAAATATAGCATTAGAGTTGGACAAAAGTTTAACACTCTGTGAGAATTTTAACCACCTTATTGGTTTTCGAAAGACAGAGAAAGTTTTATCATGCTTAAAAAATGTTAGTTTACGGTTATACCTGGAGTCTACCTGAGGGGTATTCCGGGGGATAAACGCCCCTGCTGCCTGGTCCATGACCAGGCCTCCTGGTGGATCAGGGTCTGATCAACGAGGCTTTTACTGCTGGGCGCACGTACTCCAAAGAATGAACCACAGCCCGGCTGATTGGGCACTGACTTTAGGTATCTGTCCAACCTCCTCTTGAAGACAACAAAGGGTCTATAGGTAATTTCCCTTATGGCTGTTGGGAGGCTGTTGAAGAGGGTTGGGGCTCGGACACTTGTTTCTTTCGGTTAGTGTACTAATGGCGCCCCTACTTTTCACTGAGGGTATGTTGCATCGCCTGCCAAGTCTTTTTCTTTCGTAGGGAGTGATTTCTGTGTGTAGATTAGGGACCAGTCCTTCCAGGATCTTCCAGGTGTAGGTTATGATGTCTCTCTCTCGCCTGCGCTCCAATTCAAAGTTTATTCTCTATAAGGATTACAATGCTGAGTTTACAGAAATTTGGTTATTGTTTGGTTTAACATGTAGTAAAATTGAGATTACAGAGTGTACCACTAGAACGCTTAGCATGGCTAGGCATTTCGGGCATACTTAGTTTTATTCTTAAATGTAAAATATTACAAATTATGAGGTAAGTTGGTATTATGGCTAAGTGACTAAATACTATTTTGTGAGTTTAGCAGTGTGAATGCTTTTGTTTTGGCACAGTATATAGTTTCAGTATTGGAGTATCACAGGATTTATTATATTAAGACTGAGATTAATATTTTTGTTTATGGTCAAATGAGTGTGCGAGTGTAAGTGTGAACCACCAGGTGGTATTCGTGAAGTTAGTTGACGGGGTGTATCAGGGAGATAAGATGTTTTCTAATGGTAGTTTTGAAGGTGATGAATGTGTCTGCAGTTCTAGAGTTCTCAGGTAGGGTATTCCAGATTTTAGGGCCTTTGACATACATTGAATTTTTGTAAAGGTTTAGTCGGACACGGGGAATGTCGTAGAGATGTTTGTTTCTGGTGTTATGCCTGTGGGTTCTGTCACAACTATCAAGAAAGCGTTTAAGGTCAAGGTTGATATTAGAGTTTAAGGCCCTGTAGATATAGATTGCACAGTAGTAAGTGTGGATGTACTGAACTGGGAGTAAGTTTAGATCTTTGAAGAGTGGGGGGGGGGGGGTGTGCTGCCAGGGATGGGATTTAGTGATTATTCTTACTGCAGATTTTTGTTGGGTTATTATTGGCTTTAGGTGTGTTGCTGCAGTTGATCCCCAAGCACAAATAGCATATGTGAGGTATGGATAAATAAGTGAGTGGTATAGTGTGAGAAGGGCATTTTGCGGCACGTAGTATCGTATCTTGGAGAGGATCCCAACCGTTTTGGATACTTTTTTGGCTATATGCTGGATATGGGTGCTGAAATTCAGGTTATTGTCAAGGTATAAGCCTAAGAATTTTCCCCCATTATTTCTGGTAATTAGAGTGTTGTCAATCTTAATGTTAATTTGTGCATCTCCTGCTCTGCTACCAAACATAATATAGTAAGTTTTGTCAGTGTTAAGCGTAAGTTTGTTGGCTGTCATCCAAGTCGATATTTTAATCAGCTCCTCATTCACAATGGTGTTAAGGGTGGCAAGATTAGGGTGAGAGATGACATAAGTCGTGTCATCAGCAAAGAGAATGGGTTTTAGGTGTTGGGATACGTTTGGTAGGTCATTGATGAGTACAGGTTAAGTGGTTCCAAGCGTTCCTAGTAGTTAAGGCATTTGATAGAACTTATATGTGCAGTAAAGGTTCTCTGTACATTCTCTAGATCTGCAGTTTCGCCTGTCTTGAATGGAGATGTCAGTGTACAACAATATTCGAGCCTTGAGAGAACAAGTGATTTAAAAGGGATCATCATTGGCTTGGGATCTCTTGTCTTGAATGTTCTCATTATCCATCCCAGCATTTTTCCACGCAGATGTGATAGTGGCATTGTTGTGATCCTTGAAGGCGATATCCTCAGACATTACCACTCCCAGCTTCTTCACATTTCTTTTCCACTCTGTTGTGTTATTAAAGTGTGTAGTATGCTCAGTTCTAACTATTATTTCCTCCTGTTTTCCATAACGGAGTAGTTGGAATTTGTCTTCATTGAGCATCATATTGTTATCCATTGCCCAATGGAAAACTTGGTTAATATCTTCATGGAGATTTGCCGTGTCCTGGATGAAACACTCATGTAGATCCATTATCGTCTACATAGGATAATACGGTGCTATGGTTTACATCTCTATCTATGTCTGATATGAAGCTGAGGAACAGGATAGGGGCGAGCACTGTGCCTTGTGGAGCAGAGCTCTATACTATGGCAGCTTCCGATTTAACTCTGATTGATTAGAAAGTTGAAGATCCATCTACGTACTTTGCTAGTTATCATTTTAGCACGCATTTTGTGTGCCGTTACACCATGATCGTACTTCTCAAATGCTTTTGCAAAATCTGTGTATCCAAGACCACATTATAGTGGTCCAGTAGTTGCGAGAGGCAGGAGCGACCTGCGCTGAGCCCATGTTTCCCTGGATTGTGCAATTGATGGGAATCCCAGTGGTTTGCAATCCTTCTTCTTAACACTCTTTCAAAGATTTTTATGATGTGGGACGCCTATAGTTGTTAGCTGTTGCTTTGCTGCCACATTTATGGAGTGGGGATAAATCCGTTGTTTTTAATGAATTTCACCTGTGTCTATGCTCCTTCTCCATAGTGTACTTGGGGCCCGTGAGAAGGGATTCTTGCAGTTCTTAAGGAACACAGGGTTCCACGAGTCTGTGCCTGGGGCTGAGTGCATGGGCATGTTGTCAATGGTTTTCTCATAGTCTAGTGGAGTTATGGGTATGTCAGAAATTTGACATGCATTGACAAGGTTTTGATGCTCATTCATGAAAAAAATATTTGGATTGTCTGTCTTTAGACTGATTAGTGGCTCGCTGAACAGAGAGTCATATTAAGATTTCAGTATCTCACTCATTTCTTTGTTTTCATTTGTGTAGGATCCATCTTGTCTGAGCAGGAACCCTATGCTAGATGTGGTTTTTGCCTTGTTTTTGGCAAATGAAAAGAAATATTTCGAATTTCTTTCAATTTTACTAATCGCTTTTAGCTTGTGTCTCTCCTGGATCCTGTATGAGTCCTTTAACTTAAGCTCAGTTTTTTCCACTTCTCTTGTTTCAGATAATCTAGCCTTCATGAGGAGCTCAGTGACTCTTCGCCTTCTTCCGTAGAGGGAGCGTCTCTCTCTCTCCAGTTTACTTTGCTTCTTTTCTCAAAGGGGAATATGCCTTGAACATACTTCAGCTACCAGTGCCTTGATCTTATCAAGGCACTGGTTAGGGTCCATATTTTTTAAGATAGCTTCCCAAGATGTTTCGTGTAGGACATAGTTTACTTTGTCCCAGTTGATGGTCTTGTTCTTGACGTTGAATTTGGTAAAGGTACCCTCATAGTTGTATGAATTTTGCTGATCAGGACTCCTGTGTATGTAAGTCTGGACTTCGATTTGATTGTGATCAGAATTAGTTTTTTTTTTATATTGTTGTTTCTTACCAGGTCCTCATTATTTGTGAAAATAAGGTCAAGTGTGTTCTCAAGTGTGTTGGCTCCACTATCTGGAGAGTTTATCTGGAGAGAGTTCCGGGGGTCAACGCCCCCGCGGCCCGGTCTGTGACCAGGCCTCCTTAGGTCAGTGTCCCAGGATGCGACCCACACCAGTCGACTAACACCCAGGTACCCATTTTACTGATGGGGAACATAGACAACAGGTGGAAAGAAACACGTCCAATGCTTCTACTCTGGCTGGGAATCGAACCCAGACCCTCACCGTGTGAAGCGAGAGCGTTAACCACCAGGCCACCAGAGCCCCCATATCTGCTGACTTAAGGTGTATTTATTGCAGAAATTCAGAAGCTCATGTATGTGTGACTTTTCGTCTGAGCTGCCTCCAGCGATTATTTCTGCTACAACATTATTTGCTACATTTTCCAATTTTTAAGTCTTAGACTGAAGTCACCAAGCAGAAAGATGTTTGGGGATGGAGCTGGAAGGTTTTCCAGACAGTAGTCAATTTTCGATAGCTGTTCCTTGAACTGTTGGGAAGCTACATCTGGTAACTTATATACAAGCACAATGACTAAGTTTTGGTTCTCGATTTTTATTGTTAGAACTTCAAGTACATCATTTGTGGTGTTCAGTATCTCTGTGCAAATGAGCGACTCTTTGACATACAGGCCAACCCGCCCCTTGTTGCCTGTTCTTTCTAATGCATCTGAGAAGGTTGTACTAAGGTATCCATATTTCATTGCGTGGGTCTCTGTGAAGGCTGCAAACATTGCATTTGACTCTAGAAGTCCCTAGAAGTCCACTGATGAAAGGTATTTTGTTGTTGGTGGATGGCTTAATTAAGGCCCTGTATATTAGGAAATATAAATGAAATCGTGTTGCATGTTTGTTGGAGAGATTTTGTTGTTGGGATAAGTAGTTGTGAGTAATGGAGGGGCCACTGGCTGTGCCTCCAGTTCAACAAGGCTCCAAGATGTGTTATGGTAACTATTTTGGTAATTTCTTTTCATTTTCTTTCTTCGTTTCCTGCCACTAGAAAATCACTTGGAGCGTAGTTGTAGTAACTACTGTAACTACTATGATTTGTTTTAGGGGTTGTTTACCTTCTGGTCCCATTTAAGTGTATGCAAGGCAGTTGGTATTGTAATATTGTCATTTATGTATAGGAGAAAGAGAAGAGGGCCAAGGACACTTCCCTGTGGGACACCAACTGTAATTGGTTGTGCAGAAGAGTTTGCCCCATTTGCGTACACATATTGGCTTCTGTTGCTGAGGTATGACTTGAGGTAGTTGAGGGAGTGCCCTCTTATACCATAGTGTGACAATTTTACGTGGAGCAAGTCATGGTCAACTGTATCAAAAGCTTTACGTAAGTCAATGAAGATCCCCAGTGGGACTTCTTTTTTCTCTATTGCAGTGTATATATGTTCTAGCATGTGTATGATAGCATCATTAGTATTTTTATTAGGCCTGAATCCAAATTGGCAGGGGTTGAGTATGTTTTGGGAGATAAGGTAGGAGTAGATTCGTTTATGGATTAATTTTTCGAAGATTTTTGAGAGAGGGTGTAAGTTGGATATTGGCCTATAGTTATTCAACTCTGTTTGGTCTCCTCCTTTGTGGATCGGGGTGACCCTTGCTATTTTGAGTACTGTAGGGAAGGTGGAGGATTCAATGGATTTGTTAAAGAGTGTTGCAATGATTGGTGATAGCACTTGTGACACTTTTTTGTATATAAAGGGTGGTAAGGTATTTAAATCTCCTGCCTTGTTTTTTAGTGCGTTGATAATAAGGGAGACTTCGTATGGGTTAGTCGGAGCTAGGAACAGTGTGTTCGGGTAGTTGCCGGTGAGGTAGTCATTTGGTGGGGTATCTGAGCTTGGGATTTTATTGGCAAGGTTTTGTCCTATAGTGGAGAAGAAATCATTGAGTCTGTTTGCTGTTTCTGTTGGTGGGAGTTGGGGTTCATCTGATTTTGCTAATTTTATTTCGCTATTTCGTGATATCTTTTTTGTTCCCAGAATTTCTGATAGGGTTTTCCAGGTCTTTTTTATATCACCTCGTAAGTTGGATAATCTGTTCTCATAATACAATTTTTTTGCCCTTCTTATCAGGCTGGTTAGGATTGACGAGTAACGTTTTGTTTGGTCTCTGGTTATGTGACCCATTCTGTACTGTTTTTCATATTGGTGTTTTGTATTTATGGATTTGAGAATGCTGGGTGTTAGCCAGGGACTGTTCAGTCTCTTAGCTGTAATCTGCTTAGTTTTTTTAGGGCAGTGCTTGTTATAGAGGTATTGAGTCTTTTTTAGAAAATTATTAATACATTCGTCAATATCTGTATTGATTTCTAGCTCAGTGTGCCAGTCAATGTTTGCTACTGCTGTTGTGAAGTTATTAATGGCTGCCTCATTGTGAAGTCTGAAGGTGACTTTAGTAGTGTCTTGGGGTAATTTACCAAGAGTTGTTATGAGGAAAGTAGGGTAGTGGTCTGTGGTATTATCTGTAATTATGCCTGTAATTATGACAGGAGGTCGTGGCAATTTTTGGGATGCTCAAAGTTGCATGTCCCATTAGTTTTCCCTGATATTCCACACCATTGTGTGTCCATGGGTAGCGAGTACAACATCCAGTTCCGTTGGATGCGCTACTCTTAAGGATCGTATGGTCCAGTGGATTAGGGCGTCAGGTGTTTTCGCCCACCATGAGGCAGACCAAAGCAGCATGGGTTCGAGTCCTTGGCTAGTGCAGTGTTGTTAATGATCAATACCACTCGTTCGTGGTCACAATAATTTAAAATACTGCTCGTTGTACTATTACACCAAACAGGGACTAGAATGAAATTAGCCTAGAATCATCCACACCATCGTGTGTCCTTAGGTAACATAACATAAGAACATAAGAAAGGAGGAACACTGCAGGAGGCCTGCTGGCCCATACTAGGCAGGTCCTTTACAATTCATCCCACTAACAAAACATTTGCCCTACCCAATTTTCAATGCCACCCAAGAAATAAGCTCTGATGTGAAAGTCCCACTCAAATCCAACCCATCCCACTCATGTACTTATCCAACCTAGATTTGAAACTACCCAAAGTCCCAGCCTCAAAAACCCAACTAGGTAGACTGTTCCACTCATCAACTACCCTATTTCCAAACCAATACTTTCCGATGTCCTTTCTAAATCTAAACATATCTAATTTAAATCCATTACTGCGGGTTCTCTCTTGGAGAGACATCCTCAAGACCTTATTAATATCCCCTTTATTAATACCTATCTTCCACTTATACACTTCGATCAGGTCTCCCCTCATTCTTCGTCTAACAAGTGAATGTAACTTAAGAGTCATAAGAACATAAGAACATAAGAATGTAGGAACACTGCAGAAGGCCTACTGGCCCATACGAGGCAGGTCCTTTACAATTCATCCCACTAACAAAACATTTACCCAACCCAATTTTCAATGCCACCCAAGAAATAAGCTCTGATGTGAAAGTCCCACTCAAATCCAACCCTTCCCACTCATGTACTTATCCAACCTAGATTTGAAACTACCCAAAGTCCTAGCCTCAATAACCCAACTAGGTAGACTGTTCCACTCATCAACTACCCTATTTCCAAACAAATACTTTCCTATGTCCTTTCTAAATCTAAACTTATCTAATTTAAATCCATTACTGCGGGTTCTCTCTTGGAGAGACATCCTCAAGACCTTATTAATATCCCCTTTATTAATACCTATCTTCCACTTATACACTTCGATCAGGTCTCCCCTCATTCTTCGTCTAAAAAGTGAATGTAACTTAAGAGTCTTCAATCTTTCTTCATAAGGAAGATTTCTGATGCTATGTATTAATTTAGTCATCCTACGCTGAATGTTTTCTAACGAATTTATGTCCATTTTGTAATACGGAGACCAGAACTGAGCTGCATAATCAAGGTGAGGCCTTACTAATGATGTATAAAGCTGCAGTATGACCTCTGGACTTCTGTTGCTTACACTTTTTGATATAAATCCCAGTCTTCAATCTTTCTTCATAAGGAAGATTTCTGATGCTATGTATTAATTTAGTCATCCTACGCTGAATGTTTTCTAACGAATTTATGTCCATTTTGTAATACGGAGACCAGAACTGAGCTGCATAATCAAGGTGAGGCCTTACTAATGATGTATAAAGCTGCAGTATGACCTCTGGACTTCTGTTGCTTACACTTCTTGATATAAATCCCAGTAATCTATTTGCCTTATTACGTACGCTTAGGCATTGCTGTCTTGGTTTAAGGTTGCTGCTCACCATAACCCCCAAGTCCTTTTCGCAATCTGTATGGCTAAGTTCTACATCATTTAATTTATAAGTACTAGGGTTATGGGCACTCCCAAGCTTCAGAACCTTGCATTTATCTACATTGAACTGCATCTGCCACTTTTCTGACCAAGAATAGAGTTTGTTTAAATCCTCCTGAAGTTCCCTAACATCTACGTTTGAATCAATTATCCTACCTATCTTTGTGTCATCGGCGAATTTGCTCATATCACTAGTAATTCCCTCATCAAGATCATTGATATATATTATAAATAACAACGGGCCCAAGACTGATCCCTGTGGAACGCCACTTGTTACAGATCCCCACTCGGATTTAACCCCATTTATGGACACTCTCTGCTTCCTGTCAGTGAGCCATGACTCGATCCACGAGAGCACTTTTCCCCCAATGCCATGAGCTGCCACTTTCTTTAACAGTCTATGGTGCGGAACTCTATCAAAAGCCTTACTAAAATCTAAGTAAATAATATCAAATTCTTTATTGTGGTCAACAGCCTCAAAAGCTTTACTGAAGAAAGTTAATAAATTAGTTAGACAAGACCGGCCTCTTGTGAATCCATGCTGAGTATCATTAATCAAGCTATGCTTATCGAGATGGCTTCTTATAATCTCAGCTATAATTGACTCTAGTAATTTGCCTACAATTGAGGTCAGGCTTATTGGGCGGTAATTTGACGGTAACGACTTGTCCCCTGTTTTAAAAATAGGAGTTACATTAGCCATCTTCCACATATCAGACACTACACCTGTTTGAAGAGATAAATTAAAAATATTAGTTAATGGTTCACAGAGTTCCATTTTGCATTCCTTAAGAACCCTTGAAAAAACCTCATCAGGACCCGGCGACTTATTTTGCTTCAGTCTGTCTATCTGCCTCACAACCATCTCACTAGTGACTGTGATGTTACATAATTTATCTTCTTCTAGCCCACTGTAAAAATTAATTACTGGAATATTGTTAGTGTCTTCCTGTGTAAAAACTGAGAGAAAATAATTATTTAAAATCAAGCACATTTCATTCTCATTGTCAGTAAGGTGCCCATAGTTATTTTTAAGGGGACCTATCTTATCTATAACTTTTGTTCTATAGACCTGGAAAAAACTTTTTGGGTTAGTTTTAGAATCCCTAGCAACTTTAATTTCATAGTCCCTTTTAGCTTTTCTTATCCCCTTTTTAATGTCCCTCTTAATGTCAATATACTGATTCATAAGATGACCCTCACCTCTTTTGATACGCCTATAAATTCCTTTCTTATGCCCTAGTAGATATTTGAGCCTATTATTCATCCATTTTGGGTCATTTCTATTTGATCTAATTTCTTTATATGGGATAAACGCTCTTTGAGCAGCATGTATAGTGTTCAGAAAACTGTCATATTGATAGCTCTCTTCGTTACCCCAGTCAACAGATGATAAGTGTTCTCTAAGCCCATCGTAATCTGCTAAGCGAAAATCTGGGACTGTTACTGAGTTATCGCTACTATCGTACTTCCATTCAATGCATGCCCCTCTGAACTATGCATGCTCTCTGCCAATCCCTAGGTACCTTACCCTCTTCCATACATTTATTAAATAATTGCACCAACCACTCCAAAACTATATTCTAAATTTTATTAACAAGGGATTCATTGTTATTCCTCCTTGCCATAACTAAGTCAAAAGCAGGTTATTTCCAAAACTTTTTCCCTTGTAGGTTCTGTCACAAACTGCTTCAATCGCTCCTCTTCCCTCCTGCAAAAACAATCCTGAAATACATTTTTCTAAGAAGTCGTACGATTCTAAATTCCCAGTCAAGAAACCTTTTACTCTCAGTGTAGCTACAACTGATCTGATAATCTGTGGCCCCTCTATAAACACTGAAGTCCTCAACAGTCTTTTATCTACCAATACATAATCCAACAAACTACTTCATTTCGCCCTACATTATCGTGTATACTTATTTATCCTCTTTTTCTTAAAATATGTATTACCTATAACTAAACCCCTTTCTATACAAAGTTCAATCAAAGGTCTCCCATTATCATTTACACCTGGCAACATAATTCTTGAATTTACACATTCATATTCTCTTTTCTCCTTCCATAACTGATCATTTAACATTACTGCTACCCCTTCCTTTGCTCTAACTCTCTCAGATACTCAGATACGGTATATCACTCCTAAAATCAGTTTTTCATGCCCCTCTGAAAATTCTATCCAAACAGACTCTGTATGTGTTACTTCAGACTTAATACCCGTTTTTATGCAACAGTTCAAGCGATCTCGGACATACAATGCCACCCCACCCCCCCTCCCAATACTTCTATCTTCTTGGAACAATTTAAAACCCTGAATATGACATTCCGCAGGCATGTCCCGACTTTTTGAATTAAACCACGTCTCAGTTAAGGCAAATACATCAATGTTACCTACACTAGCAACTAATCTCAACTCGTCCATCTTATTCCTAGCACTACGGCAATTAGCATAATAAACATTGAAAGACTCTCCTTTCTCTTTACCCTTCCTGCTCATTTCTATTTTTCTACTAAACCTATTACTGTCATTATCACCCAAGGTCCCTGGCTTTTCAATATCTATCTCGTTCTTATTATTACTAGTTTCCCTAGAACTCGTAATATTACTACACTGGGACTTCACTGTTTTCCTGCCAAAACCCATACCACTAACTATTTCTAGTTTAAAGTCCTAACTGCTCCCTCCACTGCAGTTGCCAGTGCTCCCACCCCACACCTAGATAAGTGAACCCCATCCCTAGCATACATGTCATTTCTGCCATAGAAGAGGTCCCAGTTGTCAATGAATGTTACCGCATTTTCCTTACAGTATTTGTCCAGCCAGCAATTGACACCAATTGCCCTGGACAACCATTCACTTCCAACTCCCCTCCTTGGCAAAATACCACATATGAGAGGGTTCCCACCCTTACTTCTAATTATTTCTATTGCTGACCTATACCTGCTAATCAGGTCCTCACTCCTACGTCTGCCAACATCGTTGCCTCCGGCACTGAGACAGATAATAGGATTGCTCCCATTACCTCTCATGATGTCATCCAGATGGCTAACAATATCCTCCATCCCAGCCCCAGGAAAGCAAACTCTCTGTCTCCTACTCCTGTCCTTCAAGCAGAACGCCCTATCCATATACCTAACTTGGCTATCCCCAACAACAACAATATTCTTACCTTCCTTAATGTCTTTCGTCGTGTCGTTCCCAGTAGTCAACTCACATTCGTCGGGTAGCACTGAGAATGTATTGGATGTTTCCACAACAGTTTCCACGCAGTCTCTTTCTTCTTCCTCGTTTCTACCTTTCCATTCGTCTTCTTGATCGTCAACTTCTTTCCCTGCTGTCCAGCCACTGACCAGTTTCCCTTCTTGACCTGAGGACTCAAAACAGGAGGACTACTACGAATCTTCTTGTTTTCCTCGGTCAATCGCCTAATTTCCAAATTCGCCAACCTCAATTCTTCCTTAAGCTGTTGGTAAAGTTGCTCGATGGAGGGCATCTTGCTTCAATTCTAGAGAGCGCGCAAACAGGTCTTCACAGAGCCAAGTACACGTCAACACTGCCCAAATGCCAACTCAATCAGGAGCTACTGCGCAGCACGTCTGCACGGCCCAATAGCGATGCTATGTGTACGAACATCCAGTTCCGCTGGAAGCGCTACTCTTACGGATCGTATGGTCCAGTGGATAAGGGCGCCATATGTTTTCGCCCACCATGAGGCAGGCTAAAGCAGCATGGGCTCGAGTCCTTGGCTAGTCGCAGTGTTGTTATTGACATTATATATATATATATATATATATATATATATATATATATATATATATATATATATATATATATATATATATAAAGAGAGCAAATGAGAGAGTGGGTGAGATGTTATCAACAAATTTTGTTGAAAATAAGAAAAAGTTTTGGAGTGAGATTAACAACTTAAGGAAGCCTAGAGAACAAATGGATTTGTCAGTTAAAAATAGGAGAGGAGAGTTATTAAATGGACAGTTAGAGGTATTGGGAAGATGGAGAGAATAATTTGAGGAATTGATAAATGTTGACGAAGATAGGGAAGCTGTGATTTCGTGTATAGGGCAAGGAGGAATAACATCTTGTAGGAGTAAGGAAGAGCCAGTTGTGAGTGTGGGGGAAGTTCGTGAGGCAGTAGGTAAAATGAAAGGGGGTAAGGCAGCCGGGATTGATGGGATAAAGATAGAAATGTTAAAAGCAGGTGGGGATATTGTTTTGGAGTGGTTGGTGCAATTATTTAATAAATGTATGGAAGAGGGTAAGGTACCTAGGGATTGGCAGAGAGCATGCATAGTTCCTTTGTATAAAGGCAAAGGGGACAAAAGAGAGTGCAAAAATTATAGGGGGATAAGTCTGTTGAGTATACCTGGTAAAGTGTATGGTAGAGTTATTATTGAAAGAATTAAAAGTAAGACGGAGAATAGGATAGCAGATGAACAAGGAGGCTTTAGGAAAGGTAGGGGGTGTGTGGACCAGGTGCTTACAGTGAAACATATAAGTGAACAGTATTTAGATAAGGCTAAAGAGGTCTTTGTGGCATTTATGGATTTGGAAAAGGCGTATGACAGGGTGGATAGGGGGCAATGTGGCAGATGTTGAAGGTGTATGGTGTAGGAGGTAGGTTACTGAAAGCAGTGAAGAGTTTTTACGAGGATAGTGAGGCTCAAGTTAGAGTATGTAGGAAAGAGGGAAATTATTTCTCAGTAAAAGTAGGCCTTAGACAAGGATGTGTGATGTCACCGTGGTTGTTTAATATATTTATAGATGGGGTTGTAAGAGAAGTAAATGCGAGGGTCTTGACAAGAGGCGTGGAGTTAAAAGATAAAGAATCACACATAAAGTGGGAGTTGTCACAGTTGCTCTTTGCTGATGACACTGTGCTCTTGGGAGATTCTGAAGAGAAGTTGCAGAGATTGGTGGATGAATTTGGTAGGGTGTGCAAAAGAAGAAAATTAAAAGTGAATGCAGGAAAGAGTAAGGTTATGAGGATAACAAAAATATTAGGTGATGAAAGATTGGATATCAGATTGGAGGGAGAGAGTATGGAGGAGGTGAATGTATTCAGATATTTGGGAGTGGACGTGTCAGCGGAAGGATCTATGAAGGATGAGGTGAATCATAGAATTGATGAGGGGAAAAGGGTGAGTGGTGCACTTAGGAGTCTGTGGAGACAAAGAACTTTGTCCTTGGAGGCAAAGAGGGGAATGTATGAGAGTATAGTTTTACCAACACTCTTATATGGGTGTGAAGCATGGGTGATGAATGTTGCAGCGAGGAGAAGGCTGGAGGCAGTGGAGATGTCATGTCTGAGGGCAATGTGTGGTGTGAATATAATGCAGAGAATTCGTAGTTTGGAAGTTAGGAGGAAGTGCGGGATTACAAAAACTGTTGTCCAGAGGGCTGAGGAAGGGTTGTTGAGGTGGTTCGGACATGTAGAGAGAATGGAGCGAAACAGAATAACTTCAAGAGTGTATCAGTCTGTAGTGGAAGGAAGGCGGGGTAGGGGTCGGCCTAGGAAAGGTTGGAGGGAGGGGGTAAAGGAAGTTTTGTGTGCGAGGGGCTTGGACTTCCAGCAGGCTTGCGTGAGCGTGTTTGATAGGAGTGAATGGAGACGAATGGTTTTTAATACTTGACGTGCTGTTGGAGTGTGAGCAAAGTAACATTTATGAAGGGGTTCAGGGAAACCGGCAGGCCGGACTTGAGTCCTGGAGATGGGAAGTACAGTGCCTGCACTCTGAAGGAGGGGTGTTAATGTTGCAGTTTAAAAACTGTAGTGTAAAGCACCCTTCTTGCAAGACAGTAATGGAGTGAATGATGGTGAAAGTTTTTCTTTTTCGGGCCACCCTGCCTTGGTGGGAATCGGCCAGTGTGATAATAAAAAAAAAATAAATATATATATATATATATATATATATATATATATATATATATATATATATATATATATATATATATATATATATATATATATATATATATATTATACAATAAGATCACAGTAAGCAGGTGATATCACAGTATGCGGAACAATTATTTAAAAAAAATAGTGAAATTCTAAGAGCTTTCGAGACTTCTCACATTGTCAAGCAACTAAATAGTTCCTTGATAATGCGAGAAGTCAGGAAAGCGCTTGGGATTTCACTATACTTTCACAGTGATTGTTCTGTATATATATATATATATATATATATATATATATATATATATATATATATATATATATATAACAACACTGCACTAGCGAAGGTCTCGAACCCATGCTGTTTTGGCTTGCCTCATCGTGAGAGAAAGAGCATGATGCTTTAGACAACTAGACCACACAATCCTTATTAACAATGGCACATCCAGCCAAGCTAGATGTTGTACCCACCATTGAAGGACATTCGGTGGTGTTAAACGCCTCTGAGCTAATTTCATTCTTCTCCCTGTTTCTGTACTAGCTCAACAAACAGGATATTATATTATTGTACCCACGGAACAAGTGGTATTGATCAATAACACTGCACTAGCCAAGGAGTCGAACCCATGCTGTTTTGGTCCGCCTCATCGTGAGAGAAAACACATGACGCTTTAGACCACTAGACCACCACTAGATGCACCATTGTTAAGGATTGTGTGCTCTCTCTCTCAGGAAATAAGGAAAGATGTCCAATTCCACCATCTTTGAGGTATCTAGTTCACTCAGCAGCTTCTTCACCACATCCTTGGTTGTGTGTATTGTGTCCATCGCTTGTCTGTGCACTCCACCATTCTGGCTTTCTGGAATTCTTTCTCTCTTCACTGAAAATGCTTCCTTAAATCTCATGTTGAGCTCATCACATAATTCTCGGTTGTTTCATGTGATCTCCCCTACTTCCTTCCTCAGCCAGATCACCTGGTCCTTAATTCTTGTTTTCCTCCTGATGTGGCTGTACAACAGTTTCGGGCCAGACTTGACTTCCGATGCAATGTCATTTTTATATTACCACTGGGCCTCCCGCCTCATCTCTGCATACTCATTTCTGGTTCATTGACTAATCTTCTAATTTTTCAGGGTCCTTTGTCTTGTATACTTTTTCCGTTCTCTAGCACACTTAGTTTTGACCTCTTTACCCTTGGATACGAACCTCTTCTCTGCCTCCTTGCATTTCTTTGTCACGTGTTCCATCATTTCATTTACTGATTTTCCCATGAGTCTCTTTCCCACTGAACTTAATGCAGGAAATTTCTCATGCCTCTGTAGCCCCTCTTTTGTAGTCTGGCCTTTCCTGTCCTACTCTACTTGCTTCCCTCTTCACTTGTAACTCTACTATGTATTCGAAGCTCATGACCACGTGATTACTAGCTCCTAGGGGTCTTTCATATGTGATGTCCTCAATGTCTGAACTACTCAAGGTGAATATTAGGTCTAATCTTGCTGGTTCAACCTTTCCTCTCTCCCTGGTAGTGTCTCCAACGTGTTGATGCATGAGGTCTTCTAGTACCACCTTCAACATCTTAGCCCTCCATGTTTTTGGTCCTGCATGTGGCTTCAGGTTTTCTCTCAATTTCTTTGCAGTTGAAGTTACCTATGACCAGTAACTTTGCCCTGCACACGTGGGCTTTTCTTGCCAACTCTGCTAGTGTGTCCATCATTGCTCTGTTGCTCTCATCATATTCTCGTTTTGGCCTTGTACTGTTCTGTGGTGGGTTATACATCACTGCAATCACCACCTTAGAACCCCCAGTCTGAAGTGTTCCTACTGTGTAGTCCCTTGCTTCGCCTCTGTCCCCTTCTTCCAACTCCTTAAAACTCCACTTGTTTTTGATGTAGTGCAACTCGTCCTTCCCCTCTCTTCCTTTATCTTTCCCCAGAAAATGATATCCAGTTGGAAAAATAGCATTTATCCTGTGAGTTTGGTTTCCATGAGTGCTGTGATGTCTGGTGATGCCTCTGATTCTTTTGTGTCACTCCACATTGGTGTACCATGCCTTCAGCTACTTTATTCCAACACTGTATTCTGAGGGTTTTGTAGAGGTTAGAGGAGTGGGAGACCTGGTAAGGTGTTACAGAAGTCTCCTGCGTAAGGGAGTGTGTGTGGTCTGTGAGTGTAGTGTGTGGTTTGTTTTTGTAAAGTATATTTGGTTGTGGGGTTCTGTAAGTTGTTGTGTGTGCTGCTTCTCCTGACTCTGGTCATCCCCTCTGAATCTTGCTTCATCTCTCTCTCTCTTGCTCCTTTCATCTTTGTATCCTCTCTCTGTATCTTTCCTGTTCTGGTTCTGTTGTCATCGAGATTCGCCCTCCAGTATTTTGCTATTTCCTTTAGCGAGGATCCTTTTCTGCCCTGTTTCTCTCTTGAAATCAGTTTGACTAATCAATTTCTTCCCCTCAAGTATCCCCCATTATTCTCTGAAAATTTATCAGTTCAGTCATGCACTCCTCTTCTGTTTGTCTGATGATACTTTCAATCTAATATTTCTCTCCCCGTCGACTTTCTTCATTGGTCCTCCCTTCAGTCTACTGAAATCCATGAATATGTGTGTGTGTGTGTATGTGTGTGTGTGTGTGTTTTCTTCCATCACATAAGTCACACTAGTGTAACATTTTCCTCGCAATATTTCCTTTATTACTATCTAAGGGAATAATCATCGGAAATAAATGGTTTTGTCTCAGTGAATCCAAAAGAAAAGAACAATTTTATTTGAGTACAAAAAAGGAAATTGTGAAGGGAATGAATCTTCCTCCATATTTACGAGAGCCCGTCCCTATTCTTTTGAAAATATCATGAAAACATAAGCAACATGGGGAATTATAGAAGACATAAAATTCACTCAGCCTAATTAAAAACAAATAAATATGAAATATTTCCTACCTGAATCAAAAGTAAAACGTAAATTATGAACGTGAATCAAAGCTAAGATATGCAGATATACAAGAACAGCAATGAAGTCGTATCGAGATGTCAGTAATGAAGCAGACTGGCTTTCATCCACAGAGATCAAGTATTATGTGAATTGCACATTCACAGAAATAGAAGACTGTCACCATCCTAACTTAAAACAGACAACCATGGCATAAAAAGTCATGATCCTTAATAAGAGGCATACGACAATCAACACGGTATAAAGCATTTCAGCATGAAGGCTTCAGTGAACCATTACATGAAACGGTGAACCAGACTAGTTAGGGTCTCAGGGGTGACGAGCAATGAGAGAGCAAAGAAGAAATAGCTGGTATAATAACAGGGCTACACATTCATTGTAGCGTTTTAGAAATGATGAAGGTAAAATTGATTAGCAGATTATTCACGACTTTTTACCTGTCACAGCAACTCATACAGCGTCTTGCAGTCTCCCTTATCCTATCAGAATACATGGGTTGTGCTAGAGAACAGACAGAGGTTAGCAACTTAGCAGGTGGTTCATTGACTTTGTAAGCTGAAGTCATGAAAGACCAGCGAGAGAACCGACAAATAATCCAACGCTACATAAAAAACTAAGGTTAAATAAATCAAGACAAGTAACAGATGATAAAAATAAGTGATAACGATTATTACACAGAGGTAACTAATACTTACGATCGTTAGAGAACTGGGTAGCAAGTAATTTTCCAACGATCCTCAACACACACTACCAACCACCTAACACACTAGAGTCATGGGAAGTAGGCGGGGCTGGCGTCTGCATTCCTCAGTAACAACTCATTCACAAAGATATATAATCCACAAAACTCCCATGCATATGCTCACGAAATTATAAAGAACTACATAAAGTTTTCTTTAAAAGTTGTGCTCTTTTTAATGTATGATTATGGCTTCACAATTATTATTATTATTAAAGATTCGCCGGCATTCTCCTGGCCCGGGCCTTTTCCAAGTGGTGGTCCGGCCTTGGCTCCCTCTTTAGGGAGTGTCTGAGACCTAAGTCTCCCATGGGAGGAGGCACAAGTACCTCCTCATCTTTGGGACCAACTGTCCCCAGGCCTAGCCACAAGCCAGGCCTCTCTGGTCTGCCATCCCCGCCCCAAGGGGGCTAATGGGAATGACAGTCTTATTAGCTAAAAGCTCCGGCTCAGGCACCTACCCTACCCTAGAAGGGCTGGGCATGGTGTCGATGATGGCTTCACAATCACTTAAGACATATGCTGCAAGACATACTGCTGACCACTGTGACGGATTTCATTAAGCACAACATAGCACAATGGACAGTGGTGCAGTAATGAATTGATTTGGTATTTATGACCTCGGTGTGTTCATGCTAATTGGACAGAGAGGGACTCATGATATCACAGTATAAATTAACAAAAACTCAGTGAAAATGACTGAGGTTGCCAGTCTACAATATACATTAGAAAAAAATGAGCTACAAAGTTAGAGTAAAATATTTATTCCCAAGTAAAAGAGAAAAATAAATCCGTGCAACTATGTAAATCAGTAGAAGTGCTACTAGACTTTCACACTTGCTCGATGAAAGTGAACTTTCTTCTGGTAATGGTTCAGGTTATTTAGTCATGTAGTTGTGTTTATCATGAGTTGGAGAAGGTTTCACATTAGATATGCACGAGGTGTGGTCTTTTGGAAATACGGAAATACGGAGAGGATTAATAAAAAAGTCTCCCTCTAACATAGTGTGATCTACACCTGCAAAATGTATATTGTGCATATTGTCTGACTTACCTTCTCTTCAGATACAACAGAAACAGCGGTAGCGTAACGAGAGAGGTGTAATGTGATTGTAGTTAAGTCAGCAATAAATCATGTAAATCTCAGTGGTTGCATTGTAAGAGAAACGGTTTTGTTGCAACCCCTGAATGGTTGCAATGATTATTATGTATATATATAATTATTGCCTTTTCATTTAATTTTATATTGCTTATATTTGCGATAATAGCTAAATCGTAAATGTATTGCTTTATATTTTTTTTTATATTTTATTTAAAACTCAGGTACAAAATATATGGGTACATAATCAATATGTAACAAGATACAGGCAGTGAACAATAATCAACTGTGACTACACAGTACTGAAGAAGCACATATATAATGACAGAATTGACTGCTGCACTCAACTCAAACACCGCTTGTACGTACTGTGCTTCACATGAAAAGGTGGTCATATAAAAAACGATAGAACCTACCCAGTAAAGCTTACACTCCCCCCCCCATGAAAACGTGCCACTTTCACCTTAGATACACAGTGACAAATCTCTTATACTTATACATTTGTAAAAGCATTAAAAACTTCAATGATAATATATATAAACACAATCCAGCCAGCTAAACGGCTGACACTATAATACAAGGAATGTCTGAACCTGATGGCTCACATCCACCATAGAACACAATCCACCCTACCCTCATATACCCTATGGTAATAATTTATATCGTGCACGGTGGTGGGTTTAAGACTACCGCTGACACTTCAACCCCCCCCCCCATGCCTAGTAACTGTGTCTGCCGTCACCACTCAACCACCAACAGTCCTTGATAGTAATTAGCGTCTTATAATATATCATCCTAAAAACACGCTACATACATAAACTTACCACAATAATAAATAAATTTACACATTATTCCCTCCTGCAGACAGATTATTTACACTGCCGGAGATAATCTATACATCACATCCTACAGAGAATGGACAACATTAGACATCTAAAATAATATGACATGTGTGTCACATGACCTGCTATTGCAGAGATTACTTAAACTCCTACTCCCCCCCCCCAAGTGAAAAACTGACCAGTTTCACCTGGCAATACACAAGATCAAAAACTCATTCACTTGAACATATATAATGAAAATGTGAAAAAAAACATCTGTAACAATATATAAGCAAAAACACCCCAGGCAAGATCTTACATTATATACAATACCAAAACGTTCCACTAGTTAAAAAACAGGTATGAATGCCTCATTATTATGACAAGTTACATTGCTCATATATAGGTAGACATGTATAATTACAGGTTAAAATATGCTTATATACTAACATGTTTATGTACATCCTTACAAAACATGAAGGAATCCTTAGATAAATTATAATCATCGGTGTTCACAATAACACCAAGACATTACATTGAATATCACATTAATATCACCTCAACATCCTTTCCTCACACAATTCCACACACACTCACACAATCGACCTCTGCAACACATACAACCCCCGCCCCCCTGGGAAGGCCAGCCCGTTCATGCCCCTGACCGCTTATAAAGACCATAAATCCCTCAAAAGAAAGTCCCTGCAGCCCTCCGAGAAATCCCTCTCCCACCTCCTACCATATATTTCCCTGTTGCGACACTTTGTTCTATAAAAGGATGCTGCTATGGCCATCCTACGTTCCTCCGCCCCTTTGTCTATCATTGCCCATGATATATACACAAAATTAACCATTAAGTAAGCCACTGCCCTTTGAACCTTTACCCCAACCCCACCTACATCTAAACTGAGCGCTCTCAAAACCGACAACCCTTTCCCCCCCACATACCGGATTACTTTCCCTAACCATTCCCGCACAATCCCTAGGCTTTCACAAAAATAAACTACATGAAAAGCTGATTCATCTACCCCACAAACCTGACACACCCCACCCTCCCTTATTCGCCTATTTCGTAAAACAACCCCAGACGGCAATATTCCGTGAAGAAACCTATACATTACCTCCCTCACGCGTGGCCGGATGCGTAACCCTTTTAATCGACCCCAAATGTCTTCCCATGCGTACATCGGGTACACTCCTTCCGTTGCCACTACCACCCTAGGCCATATCTTCCTCTCCATGGACCCTACCCGCATGTTTCTCGGCTCTCTGACCATCATCAATAGACGCAACAACTCACCATCTCTCAAATCTTGTCCCTTCCACCATCTCCGAAGATCTCCCTGCAGCATCCCCAACCCTCCACTCCCTTCCCCCCGAGCCCTTAGCAACCCATGTTTCACATATACACACTTCAACCTTCTTTCCAAATGAATTAACCCCAGCCCTCCCAAGGCCACCGGAAGTGTTACCACCTCCCTTTTCAACCAATCGCATCCCGAACCCCAGATAAAACGGAAAACTGCTCAACAATCTCTGGACATCCCCATACACCAAAGGGTACAAAGCTTCCACATGCCATATTTTACTGTACAAAAGCACATTGACCACAATGACCCTCTGGTGTAGCGTAAGATGTGTCGGCCTCAATCTTGACAATCTTCCTAATACCCTATCTACCACACCCTTTGAATTATTCTCCCTCACCATCTGAGCATTACCCATATACACAACTCCACAAATTTTCACCCGGTCCACGACACTCCACCTCACCCCCCCACCTCTGCCCTCCTGCCCATCCCATTCACCCAATCTCATGAGCTTTGATTTATGCACATTCACTGCCATACCTGTTGCCATCCCAAAAACATCTATAACTCTCTCCAGACCCTCCAATCCCTCCCTCCCACTCACTAGGACAGTTGTGTCATAAACGTAACCTATGATACTGGGACTCCCACCTCGTATGTCCTCCCTTACCCCCTCCTGTATGCACCTTTCCACTGCCCTATAAAACGGATTCAGTAAACATGCAAATAATATTTGTGACAACGGGCATCCCTGCCTCAATCCCCTGCCCATTTTCACATGCAGCCCCACCCTCCCATTTATCTGTATACATATCCCAGCTCCCCGATATAAAGTACGTGCCCAATTCACAATGTCCTCCCCGAACCCCTGCCACTCCATGATTCTCCACAGAGCCTCCCTCTCGATACTGTCATATGCCGTTCTCCAATCCAATGCCAATACCCCTCGTTCCCCCTCTTGCGGACCCTCAATAAACCTTCTAATAACCCCATGCCCCTCATACATTGATCTCCCCGGAATCGCATATTGACCCCTCACTATTACCTTTCCAATGACCTTTTTTATACGATTTCCCAAAATTTTTGCAAAAAGTTTGTAGTCTGCGCACATGAGTGATATCATCCGGTAATCTCTCACTGTGCACTGACTTTCACCCTTTGGCACCAAAACTACTAGTGCTATCGCCTGCAAAGGTCCCAACGCACCCCTCTCTTTTATGATATTAAATAATTGCACCAAAAAATCTTTTAATACTCCCCAATGCTGTATGTAAAACTCTGCAGGCAGCCCATCTATCCCCGGTGCCTTACCCCTGCTCATACTCATTAAAGCCGTCCACACCTCTTCCTCCACAATAGGCCCCTGTAACTGTTCCCTGTCGTCCCTGTCCAGCACACTCCGCACCCATCCCCCTGTCTCTCTTAAAGCCCCCTCTCTCACACCCACACTCCTCATATGTGCACTAAGCCAAGCATCAACATACCCTCCCATCCCCTCCGTCATCACCAAATCTTGTCCCTCCCTATACCCCTCGATGTCCTCAAGAACTCTCAAACCCACCATTTCCATTGCAATGCGCCGGCGCCCCTGCTCTCACAGGACACACGCCGATGGTCTATCACCCCACATGACCTCCTCCAACCCCCCTAAAACCCTTGCTGCATCAAATCTCTCATTTTGCACTTCCATTAGGCATTATTTCACTCCCTCTATGTCAGCCACAGGGGCTCCCATCCCCCCCCCTTCCTCTCTCATAATACTCCCTTAACTGCCCCTCAAGATACCTAATAAGCCCATAAGCCAACTGATTCTCGTGCCTTCCCTGTCGGACATAGAACTCTCGAATCCTCGTCTTCGCCGTCACATCCCACCATCTCAACACATCCTCATTGACTTCCATCCCTTCCCATAAGCCTTTCCACCATTGTGCAAATAGGACCCTCCCCTCAACATCTTGAAGCAACCGAACATTCAATTTCCAATAACTCTTATACCTGTTTGGCCGACCCTCCCATCCCAAATCCACCAAAACACCTCTATGATCAGAAAAAAAGACATCCAAAACCCTTACACTCCGCATCACTGCTTTCCTTGTCACGTATATCCTGTCCAGCCGTGCAGCATACCCCTGCCTCACAAAGGTGTGCTGCACCTCCCACGCCGCCCCCCCCTCCACATCCACCAACCCCACCCCGGTTAACAGGTCCCTCAGAACGCCAGAACAATATCCTGCTCCCCTAGGTTCCACATCCTTGCGGCGTATAACGCAATTCCAGTCCCCTCCCACCGCAGCTAATGCTGGAAGCGACCTTAAGTGATACACCAACACTTCACGTACAAATTCATTCTTCACTCGACTGTCCCCCTCCGCCGGACCATAAACACACACAAAAGACATCTTATCTCTTCCCCAAGTCCCATCCACTCTTATAACCCTCCCCTCACCCCCCCTCCTCACAATGATGTACAGTAAACGGGCTAGCCTCCCTCACCAAAATAGCCACTCCTCCTTTCAATCTCGTTGAGTGTGCCGCATATACAGTATACCCCTCAATCATCAACATACAACCCGGTTTGTGGTTGTGCTCTTGCACAAACTCTACATCTACACCATACCTAATGAGCATCTCATGAAACCATTCACACTTCCTAGAATTTTTCAGACCATTAACATTTATAGAGAGATTCTTGAATTTGTCAATGGAGGTTTTCCCTTACGTATTGCACCACCTTTATCCCCCTTCCCCTTTATACGCCCTTGATCTTCAATCACCATTCTGTGATCTGCTTTCACATGCCCCTTACCCCTGGACCCCCCAGGTCCATGCTCAACCACTTCAGCCCAAACCTTTTTGCCCGAACGCTGTGCCGGACTGAGTACATCCACATCGTCCACGTCCGAGGGCACTGCCGCTCTCTTCTGTGATACTCGTGCCTTTCTCCCCGCCTCCTCCCGGAAGCCATCCCCGTGCACTTCCACCATCACCGTGCCAATTTGCAACCCAGCCTCAACCTGGGTCTCTGACATGCCTCCCCCCCTCTCACCACCTGGAACCCCAGCAGCATCCAGGGCACCCACAAGCCCCTCAACTGTGACCTCTCCTGGGGTCCCTAACAGGTCGTGGAGGACTGAATCAATGGTAGCCTCCACGGCCCTGTCCTCACCCAGTGACACCACATCTTTGGTCTCCGGTGCCTGCCCGGCAGTGCATGTCTCTCTCGGAAGAGTTACACACTCTTCCTCCCTCAAGGCCTCCTCGACCTCCACACTCCAAGCCTTGCTCAAGGAAACCGACTCAGGTCGTGCCAAATTCAACGTGTCAAGGTCCTCTGATGCCTCCTTATGCTGCTCCTTCTCCTGTGTACCCTGTTGTTTAACACACTGTGCAGCAATGTGATCATAGGCACCGCATATTCGACAGGTACGTTGTTGCCCTGCGTAAGTCACCATTACTTGAGTCCTGAAGTCTTCTAGGAAAATATAGGAAGGAATAGGATGCCTCAATGTCATTTTTAAGGAAAAACTTCCTTCAGGCATCCTAGAATACGATCCTTCCTTCCATTTCCCCAATGTCGCCATATGAACAGTCCCAAACTTCTCGAAGACGGCACATAGGTCTGCCTCATTAGCCTCAAATTGTACATTTCAGATCTTCACCCACGTATAATGGAGGGACACATCATGTAGCCTTACCATCACTGCAGGATTCACTGGTACACAAAGATCTTGGAACCTGGCGACTATGTCCTCGTATACAATTGCATTGAGAAATTTCACAAAAATTCTATATGCCCCATTCAAGGCTACACCATACAGCTCTTCGTTGGCAATGCCGTATGTGTCCCTGATGATGGCAGGTAATAAAACTTGAGCTGAGTGGGCATGCACAGCCCCATGCACCACTTCTATGCCGACAGTGTTTACCCTTCTTCTTGCCTGCTGCGCCATTTTGAGAAAACCAAGTTGTCACCGGCTGACAGCAGAAGGCAGGCTCAGCTCACGTCCGCTCGTCCCAGAGATTGAGCGACGAATGTCTTATATTTGCGATAATAGCTAAATCGTAAATGTATTGCTTTATATTGTTATTTGACGTAGTTTCCTTTGTTAGGTAGGATGTAACATATTATGTACTCAGTTCAAGTCTTGATTGTCTAACTACTGTAATTATCGCTGTGTGCTAGTTATATTGCCGGCTTCTTGCTGGGCGACTGTTGTCCACAGAGCTATCACGTGATCGAGGGGGGTGTGTCCTCACCTCGCTTGAAGTATTCAGTCTGCTCTAGACTCGCTTGGTGGTCGGACAGATTGTCTGTCTCATTATTCTTGTTAGTTCTGTAGAACTCTGTTCACAGAACCTTGTATAGACTTAGTGATTTTCGACATTGTACTGAGGTTGTCTCATAGACACTCTGAGCATCTCAGGTCCTGAGCTATAGCTTCTGACTTAATTTGTACTGGTTTCTGTGTATTATCACAGTCGGGGATTTTCTTATGCTGAACTTTTGTGGAGGATCTGCTGATGGTCCCTACTTAGTGTCGTTATATTATCTCCTTGTTCCTGATTGTGTCGCAGTTGCTTGTTATATTGCTATTGGGTTTAGCATTTTTTATTGTTCATGCAGACTGTTCTGGTTGCCAGTCGGTCAAGAAGTTAGTTTATATGAGGACTTTGTCAGTCACATGTTAAGTCTAGTCAAGTCGTGAGACAGAGAACTACTTAGAGCACTTACACACATACATACTTACTTGTACATATTTGTAATATATTATTAAATGTTAATGTACGAGATGGTACTTAAGAATTATAAATGTGATATGTGCTTTTAGCACAATAATATTGAACTCGAGAGAAGTGATATTATTTTGATTATTGTGATTAATTTAATTTAATTTAATTTGATAATATACCTCTAGACTTAATAAATTTATTAAATTTTAATTTCTCTAGTTAGTAGCCTACCAGTTGTAATCCTGAAGCACTATTGAATAATACTGAATTTTAATGGATAATTGGACAAGGATACTGACTACTTGTTACGAAAACCCAGTAACAGGCTGGATGGTAGAAGGGCAGTCCTTTCTAGTATTCACTGGAGATCTCTAAGCTTTTAGAATCGCGTTTTTTGTAACAGTTTGATCTCGAACGATGGCAATTGCTAGTTTATTGCACTAAAACCAGGGTGTATTCGCAGTTTGGCGAGTACACGCGTTCTAGGGAAGTTTTGTATTGCGGCTTTTGCATTGCTCTCTCATTTTCAGCAGTGAAAAGACTAGCATATCTTATCCCAGAGGCCTCTTCTTGCTTGACTGCTTCGTGGAAGCCACATTCACAGCTTACCAGCTTGTTAGTGCTGAAAGGTAATCAAATTGCAACACTGCATGGACCTAATAATTCCTAATTTCTTTCCATCTTTTTGAATGATAAGATGCATTTTGACAAGAATATGACGTTACTTAAAGATGTATGCAGACATAAACAAGGACTCACGAAATCGTAATAACACGATTGCCAACAAATCACTTAATAAAGAAACAATGATATAGGAATAGTGTTGAAGGATTAGTTTGGTGAACAAAAGTTCATACGGTATAGATAGTTAAAAAATGGTCACCTAATCAGGAGGCCAGATATATTCTTTCCCATAATCTGTGTCAACATGCAATCAAGTTAGTTGTGTTGTTTAGGCGGTCGGTGTTGCTTGCTACGTGGTTAGTGGTTACTCCACTGACCACTGGAGTTCTTGTCTGTCTGTTCATAACTATGTGCGCTTCTGCCTGATATTTCGTGTGTGGTTACAGGCTGGTCTGTGTTCAGTGGCAGATGCCATTACCTCTTAGAAAACGCTGAAAAAGAAAGTCTTTAGACAGCAGGATGTTACTAGTGGATTTGGAGTAAGAATGAGTCCAGAAGTTGTAGGTATACTTCAGACAGTTGTAGAAGTCTAGGTTGCCACTAGTTCAGTCAAAGTAGTCGTTAGAGTAATGTAGGTAGTCGTTGGAATTGTTCAGGTGGTTTAGCCTATTTAATAGCTGGTGTAGTCCAGGTGGTGGTGATGGCCAGGTGGTAGTTGGTGTTGTCCACCTGGTCACTAATGCTGTTCAGGAGGTAGCTGGTGTAATCCAGGAGGTTCTAATATAGTCCAATTTGAAGTTCTGGCAGTTGCAAGTTTAATCAGAATGGTCAGTGTGTTACCCAAGTGGTCGCGTGTGTAGCCTAGGTGGCTCCCGTTGATGTGCAGGTGGTCGTTGTTGTAGTAATTAGCGATGTATGTGTACATAAATTTCAGCGCTAAGTTCCAGAACGATATACATTGTGAGGTTGAAGATTCATAATATGAAAATTTCATGTATCTCCTACGGGTCTAAATCTTACGTGTTAAAACTAAGAAAACTCTCGATGAAGTTAGTGTTTATACGTTCCCACTATCTTTAACTTAATCTCTATCTTACTTTTTTGTGAATTTCTGCTTGGTTATACATATCAATAATGATTTAGTTACGTTGTCCGTGTTTATTTGATCAAAACATGAAGCAGAAACCGGACTTGTCTATGCGAGGACACGAAAGGGGAAGTTACGCTAAATTATGGATGTCACTGCCCTTTCAGTGTCGTGCTGCTTAATGTGACTTTCACGCATATTGAAAGAGGTTTTACCAGCTAATATCCAGGCAATTTAAAAAAGCGAACGAAGCCTTTGAATTCATTTAAAGAGGTTGACATTACTACTGGATGGATGATTGTATGAAGGGATAGCAAGTGAACCATTTCTTAATGCGATTTCTCAAATCTCGATAAATACCAAACGTAATGTTTTTTTTTTTTTCCCTCAATCTTGAAAGTCTTTCAGCGCTGGGATGAAAGTACTTGTCCTCACTCAGAGCCGGAGAACACACTTCTTGCATTTTCTATCAATGGAGAAATCTTGAATGTATGTCACGACCCATTCCAATACACTTCGTTGGCTACACCAAAGTTTATGGTCACTATTATTCTTTGTTGGCATGTGCAGTAAATATATGCTTGGTCCTATGTTTCTAGACTAATTTTTGGTAAATATCACGATTACGGTCCCTATTTCAATAATAACAGACGTGAAATTAAGACACATGTGCAAGATCTGGGTATCTTTATTGTAGACGTTTCACCACCCAGTGGCCTTTTTCAGTATAAATTCCAGAACATAATTGGAGACAGTAGAACTATATACAGAAGATGAGGTAATCAGTCCCTCAACCTTGGAGTTGGTGCGAAGAGCACCGTTGTCGGTATTGTATACCATTGTTGTACAATAACAGATTTGATGATAACTGGTGGTGTGTAAGACATGTGCTAGTGAACCGCTTCTTGATGAAGCATTTCACTAGCGATGCATAGTTTCATCAGTCGAATGCACAGACAGTAGACAAAGTGGAGACGAAATCTGAGGAAATCAGTCTTTCTGCCTTCATGAAAGATAATCAGTCCTTTAAGCTGATTATCTTTTTGGTCTGAGTGAATGATTACCTCAAACTATTTCTCCATCTCGTCTACACTCTTCAGGATTTCTTCCATCATAGCAGAGGGACTGATTTCCCTCGACCACCTCCCCGACTTCATCTACTGTTTCCCGGACTGAAATTCGCTTCAATTTTCGACCGAAGAATCCAGAAACGCACAAGAAACTTATGTCAGTCAGGATAACTAATATTGATCTAGTGTCTAACTCATTGTAAACAATGACATAATGCTGATGTCAAGATAATGATCTCGTGCTAACCGAATAGTTTTGGGTTTAATGTTTGTCTGCGTCCTCACACACCACTGTAATTTTCTGTCTTCATCTCCACCAAGCGCGTCATTTACCTCCTGGAAGACACCTTTATCTTATAATTATCACACCTATACAAAATGCTGTGAACGTTCCATCATGGTTCAGAAAACTGACAAGGTGATGAATGAGACTCTTGGGCAACACTTGGGTACGTTTATTGTGGAACCGTTGAAGTCTCTAAAGAAGTGAGTAACAAGAGGTTAGCCATCTGAATCTTCTGTTTTCTAATTATGTCCAAGAATCTGTATTGATAAAGCCACTGGATGGCGAAACGTCTACAATAAAGATAACCAGATGTTGCACAAGTGTCTTAACTTTCAACAAGAGGTTACTTTACAATGAGGATTAGTGAAGTCAATACTGGAAACCCACACTGAGAACGACGTCAGTTTACTTATAAAAAATAAACACAAATATAAATAAAACTATGAAATAAGTATAGAAGGTATTCTGTAAGTGGAGGGTGAAGTACGGACTGACCCAGGCAACGTAACTATGTAACAGATAATTAAGAACATAAGAAAGAAGGAACGCTTAGCAGATTACAATGGGCTTAGAGAACACTTATCTGTTGACTGGGGTAACGAAGAGAGCTATCAATATGACAGTTTTCTGAACACAATACATGCTGCTCAAAGAACGTTTATCCCTTATAAAGAAATTGGATCAAATAGAAATGACCCAAAATGGATGAATAATAGGCTGAAATATCTACTAGAGCATAAGAAAGGAATTTATAGGCGTATCAAAAGAGGCGAGGGTCATCTCATGAATCAGTATATTGACATTCAGAGGGGTGTGAGGGAAAAGTTCAATAGATAGGAGTAGCGATATAGTAACAATAGTTTCATTGCTGGCTACTAGTTAAGGTAGGGCAAGTCAAGCTCCAGCCTTTCTTCCCCCTCCCCGAAAGTGATAGTTTCATTGCCGGCTACTAGTTAAGGTAGGGTAAGTCAAGCTCCCGTTTTTCCCACCTTTTTTCCCCCTCCCTGAAAGTGATAGTTTGACTGCCGGCTGCTTGTTAACGTAGGGTCAGTCTAGCTCCAGCTATCCCTTCCCCTCCCTCTTCCTTCCCCCCCGAAAGTTGACGTGTGGGGCTCTGGTCAAACAGTAAATCACTCGACTCACAGCTCCCAACACTACTGTAAGTACATGCCTGCCTTGTATTCTAGTGGATTTATTGGTTAAAAGCTTCACTTTTGACCAATAATAAACTTAGTCCTTTCAGTCTTGCTCTAGGTTGACTGTTGTAATAATCACCACGTCTTTTGAGTGTTGTACACTGCCATGGAGAGTGATTATTTAAGCAGTGGGTAACCTGTCTATCTTTTCAGCTTGGATGACAGTGAGGGTCACCTGTCAATCAATGAGAAGAACAGGAGAAGGACTAACGTCCAGAGACTTCCCCATTTTGCATTTAAGTACCGGTGCACCTGTATGAAATTGCAGGACGTAACCCCACATCATTGCAGTGGTAAAGAACCTGCTTTCCTGTCATCGGGATACTACTCACGGCGTTAATCTGTGAAGAACTAGCCAGTGGTGGTCACCAACACCTGCGACCCCTCCCCATCATCAGCAACGGCTACGATTTCAACAAGCAGTGTCACCAACACCAGACACCCAAGTGTTAAATTAGCGTTGAATTCAGTTATCATTTATATTTTTCAGTTTTCATTTTCTTTAATGTAGGATTAATATTTCATATTTAAGTGTTTTACATTTTATATTTTCTACATAATAAAGTGTTTATGTTTGTCTGTTATTATTTCTTTTTCTATTCACTAAATTTCCTGAGGAGGAGCCAGCCTTGGTAATACTGGCTGAAGTTGTTACAGGGCTGAGTAAGCCTTCACAAGTGGCGACCTTGCCAGGATCAGCTCTACTGAATCAAGATTCAACTCCATCTCGAATCTACAATTCGAACGTCAACGCCGTATACCACAGACTGTTACCACCAGCCATGAGTAATCATTCTCTATGGTAGGACTACAGTACAGGTATTTAAAAGATTTGGTGATTGTTATAGTCTCAATTTATTTTAAGTCAAGTCAGGCAGGATATAATAGTTAATTCTGCCACTTTTTCATGAGAGCTTGAAACACTTTGGAGGATTAGACTCTAGGGACTCGAGATTTTCCAGTGACAACTTGTGTCATATGTCATGTGTCCTATGACACTTGTGTCATAGGACACTCTTGATTTGCTGGTGAGAAGATTGGATGGTCAAGTGACCCCATTCTACTTACTGTCTGCTCGGAGCCGGCATAGAACCCTTCGTTTTCGTTAATACATATTGTTTAATTGAAGCAGGGATCGAGCCCTCTGGTTTATTTACAATTTGAGCGGAGCAGGAATTGAACCCTCCGTTTTCTTTAATATCCGTTTCATTTTCCCCTGATAGTTTAAGTTATTCTTGCAAGTATGGATGAATACCAGTTTTGGATGAATGCTGGAAGTAAGTTAGGAATAACAGGGAAAAATTTAGAATCTTTCATTAGCGCTAAGATCCAGGAAAGACTTGAAAGAGAGAGAATTGAGAGAAAAGAAAGACAGCTAGAAAGGGAAAGAGAAGAGAATAAGGAGAGAGAGAGAATCGAAAGAGAAGAGGAAAAGGAGAAAGAGAACCTTGAAAGACAGGAGAAAAAGGAGAGAGAGAGAATTGAGAGAGAAATCCGAGAAAGACAGTTAGAAAGAGAGCGAGAAGACAAAAAGGAGCGTGATAGACTTGATCGTGAGGAGAGAGCAAGAGTACGTGAGGAACAAGCCAAGATACGTGAGGAACAGGTTAAATTAAGGGAACTTGAGGAAAGAGCAAAGGACAGAGAATATGAGTTAAGAGAGAGAGAAAAGGATCGCGAGCTCGAACAAACTCGCCTTGAATTAGAGAATAAGAAGTTAACTTTCTCACAACAGCAATTAGAGGAAGGAGTAATGGAACAACGTGCAGTTAGTGCACATATTCCAACACCTAATTTACCTCCCTTCACAGAGGGGGAAGACATAACTTCATACATTATCAGGTTTGAAAATATTGCTACCCTCTGTGAATGGCCTGCTAACACCTGGGCTACCAGGTTAGGAATGTTATTTTCTGGTACAGCCTTAAATATCTATGCAACTTTGTCGCAGGATATCATATGTAATTATAACCTACTGAAAAAGGCAATCCTTAAAGCATATCAAAAAACCACTAATTCTTACAGGAAAGATTTCAGGTATGCCACCTTACAGCCTGGCCAGAACTTTCAACAGTTACAGGTAACACTCTTTCATTTGTTCGAATTTTGGATAGAGAGTTCAGGAATTGATCACAGTTATGAATCTCTTCGAGACTTCATGGTTGCTGACCAGTTCCTGACAGCTCTTCCTCACCAGATACGAACATTCATTAGAGAACGTAACCTGATTAAAGCTGAGGAAGTTGCTGAGGCTGCTGACCTGTATGCTGAGGCTCACAATTCCTATGAAAACCTAAAGGGATCGAACCCTAAGGGCAAGGGTTCATCAGACCTTAAGAAATCAAAGCCTCTAGTGGAAAGTAAAATGACTTCTTTTATTCCTGTTTGTCATTTGTGTGGTGTTAAGGGACATAAACGTCCAGATTGTCCTTCTAAGAAGGTCCAAAAAGTTGAAAGATGTTTTAAAGACTGTAATGACCAAGCACCCTTCTGTTCAGGAACAGTTAATGGGCTTAATGTATCTACCATTTTACGAGACACTGGATGCACATGTATAGTCATTTCTGATAAGCTGTTCCCTAATCTTAAAGAAACTCATTCCTCTGCTATACTTTCAGACTACTTGGCCGTACAGACACTTTTCCTACCATCCGTTGTTACATTAGGTCTAAATGGTTCACAGGTTGGTCTGAAGCAGTACTAGCTCCCATCACTTCTGGCTCCGTACTAATAGGTAATGTTAAAGGTGCCATTCTTCCTTCTGAGGTTGACCTTTCATCACCAAAGATGGATATAAGTGTTTCAGATCCTCTTCTTGTAGAGTCAGAGAAGCCCCTCGAAAGTTCAGATGAGACAATGTCTCGTGAGATTCATGTGGGATTAAAAACCAGTGATGCTACTCTCGAAAGCGAGGTAGTAGGATCACTGGTTCACTTGTTAGATGAAAGTGAAGGTATCACCTCCGATACCATAAATGTCTTGACTAGGGCTCAGACCAAAGACCAGGCTTCTCCTACTGTCTATCCATTGATTTTCCCTGACTTTAAGCCTTTAGATATATCGAAGGATTCCTTTGTCAATTTACAACGTAATTGCCCTTCTCTTCAGAATTGCCATAATGCCGCTAAACAAAATCAAGTTATCCAAAGGAAAAACTTTTCATATAAATTTGAATATATAAAAGATATCTTGTACAAGTCAGTATTCAAATTAAATTCAGATGAGACAGACTATTCCATCTTAGTGTTAGGTAAGACACATATGCAACAGTTAGGTATCTTTATTTCGAAACGTTTCGCCTACACAGTAGGCTTCTTCAGTCGAGTACAGAAAAGTTGATAGAAGCAGAAGATACTTGAAGACGATGTAATCAGTCCATCACCCTTAAAGTTTTGAGGTGGTCAGTCCCTCAGTCTGGAGAAGAGCATTGTTCCGTTGTCTGAAACAATATGAAGTTGAAGTGACAGGATGGAGCCTTTATATAGTGCCAGGAGGTGAGACGTAGGTTGCTTTGGGAGGGCAGGTCCCTCTCAAACCCAGCCGTTCTCACTAGTAGAGGTCGAAGTTGATAGTCTGTACCAAGATACCCTTGTGTTGCAGTGTCTGACAGAATGAACATTAAAATGGTATAAAATACCGACAGATTGTTAGGTAAGACACATATGCACCAGCATTCGATTCTCAAGTCCATTTTAAGGAAACTTTGCTCCCTTAAACCTAAGGAGTGGCATAGTTACCTACCCTGTGCTTTGTTTGCCATGAGGGAAGTTCCCAGTGACTCTTTTGGGTTTTCACCTTTTGAACTTCTCTATGGTAGACAGGCCAGAGGTCCATTGTCCATCCTTCATGACTTATGGACTAATGAGGAGGTAAATGCTGAGGTTCAGTCTTCTTACCAGTTTCTCCTTGACCTTAGATCCAAACTTGAGGAGACCTCTGACATAGTTTCGAAAAACCTAAGCTTGTCAATGGACCAGTACAAAACCTATTTTGATTCCAAAAGTCAGAGGAGAAGTTTTAACGTAGGGGATGAAGTTCTTGTACTTTTGCCTATCATGTCAAATAAATTATTAGTAGCATGGAAAGGTCCATATAAAGTATTAAAAATTTGTGGGAAAGTTGACTACCTCATAGAAGTCAAGGGGAAACCTAAGCTTTATCATATCAACATCCTTAAGAAATATTACCGAAGAAATTCGGTTAACTGCCTTAATAACTTTGACTTAGTTTTTCCACACGAACTTGATAAGACAACTGAAGAATGTAAGGTGTGCGTAATTGACACCTCTAACTTAGACTATGATGAAGAACTACATGACTTGGTGACTCTTGACCACTCGGATGCAACCACCATTAATATTAATGAATCTTTGGATGACCATAAGAGACATGAACTACTTCAATGTGTGAGTAACTTTTCAGACGTCTTTACTGATATTCCAGGTGTTACCTCCACGGTAGTCCATAAGATTGACTTAGTGACGGACAATCCTATCAAGCGAAAATTATACCCAGTTCCAGTTCACCTTAGGGATGCATTTGACCGAGAGGTAGACAAATTATTAAAACTAAAGATCATTGAACCTTCAGTATCTGCATATTGCTCACCAGTAGTCATGGTTAAGAAGGAGGATAATTCATATAGACTTGCTATTTACTTCAGAGGCCTTAATGCTATAACTCGGTGGGATGCTGAGCCTATGCCCTTAATAGATAGCGATCTACACAAATTTTATGACTCTTCCTTCTTTTCAGAGATTGATATTGCACAGGCATATCATCAAGTAATGTCAGATCCTTCTTCTAAGCAGTGCTCCGCTTTTCCTACACACCAAGGACTGATGCAATATAGAACTATGCCCTTCGGTTTGGTAACTGCCTGTGCTACCTACGTGAGACTGATGAGAAAGGTCTTGGGTAATATGCCAAATGTTTCAGTTTATTTTGATAACATTTACGTAATGACATCTACGTGGGGCGAACATATCCAAACATTAACATCAGTTTTGCGTAGGTTACGCTCACATGGCCTCACTGCCAAGCCGAAGAAATGCTTCCTTGGGTATAACAAGATTAGATATCTTGGACTGATACTTTCTAATAACTCTCTGCAGCCTCTCCCCAGTAAGATCAAAGCTTTATTAGAATTTAAATTCCCCAAAACCAAGAAGCTCATGCATAGCTTTCTTGGTTCTGTAAGTTTTTATGCACGGTTTATCCTGAACCTTACTGATCTTACAGGCATCTTATCCGACTTCCTTAAAAAGTCTGTGAAGAAACCTCTTGAACTTTCCGACGTAGCTCGGGATAAGTTTAATGAGATTATAAGTATCTTTTCGAAAGACCCTATACTTAAGAATCCTGATATTAATAAAACATTTGTTTGAGAACTGATGCCTCCAATACTGGCTTAGGTGCGGTGTTACTACAATACCATGATGGTACTCCCTTCCCTGTATGCTTCCTAAGCCGGAAACTCCTTCCCGCAGAAACAAGATACTCCACCATAGAAAAGGAATGTTTAGCCCTTGTGTGGGGTATCTCCAAACTTAAATTTTATTTGCTGGGAAAAGAATTCATTTTAGAAACGGACCACAAACCTTTGATATACCTAGAATCTTTTAAGGGAACCAACAGTCGCCTCTTGAGGTGGACATTGGCACTCCAGGCTTTTAAGTTCCATATTGTGTATATCAATGGTTCATCCAATTATTTCTCTGACTGGTTAAGTCGTGACAGTCAGTAGAAGATTTGTTGCCTTATGCGACTTCCACATGTTAGAACTTTTTCTTCGCCTATTCTTCTTATACTCCTTGACTATAAGTCTTGGTATGGGGGAGTGTGAGGGAAAAGTTCAATAGATAGGAGTAGTGATATAGTAACAATAGTTTCATTGCTGGCTACTAGTTAAGGTAGGGCAAGTCAAGCTCCCGCCTTTCTTCCCCCTCCCCGAAAGTGATAGTTTCACTGCCGGCTGCTAGTTAAGGTAGGGTAAGTCAAGCTCCCGTTTTTCCCGCCTTTTCTCCCCCTCCCTGAAAGTGATAGTTTGACTGCCGGCTGCTTGTTAAGGTAGGGTCAGTCTAGCTCCAGCTATCCCTTCCCCTCCCTCTTTCCCCCCCCCCCGAAAAGTGACGTGTGGGGCTCTGGTCAAACAGTAAATCACTCGACTCACAGCTCCCAACACTACTGTAAGTACATGCCTGCCTTGTATTCTAGTGGATTTATTGGTTAAAAGCTTCACTTTTGACCAATAATAAACTTAGTCCTTTCAGTCTTGCTCTAGGTTGACTGTTGTAATAATCACCACGTCTTTTGAGTGTTGTACACTGCCATGGAGAGTGATTATTTAAGCAGTGGGTAACCTGTCTATCTTTTCAGCTTGGATGACAGTGAGGGTCACCTGTCAATCAACGAGAAGAGCAGGAGAAGGACTAACGTCCAGAGACTTCCCCATTTTGCATTTAAGTACCTGTGCAACTGTATGAAATTGCAGGACGTAACCCCACATCATTCCAGCGGTAAAGAACCTGCTTTCCTGTCATCGGGATACTACTCACGGCGTTAATCTGTGAAGAACTAGCCAGTGGTGGTCACCAACACCTACGACCCCCCCCCCCCCATCATCAGCAACGGCTACGATTTCAACAAGCAGTGTCACCAACACCAGACACCCAAGTGTTAAATTAGCGTTGAATTCAGTTATCATTTATATTTTTCATTTTCTTTAATGTAGGATTAATATTTCACATTTAAGTGTTTTATATTTTATATTTTCTTCATAATAAAGTGTTTATGTTTGTGTGTTATTATTTATTTTTCTATTCACTAATTTTCCTGAGGAGGAGCCAGCCTGGGTAATACTGTCTGAAGTTGTTACAGAGCTGAGTAAGCCTTCACAAGGGGCATTAAAAAGGGGATAAGAAAAGCTAAAAGGGACTGTGAAATTAAAGTTGCTAGGAATTCTAAAACTAACCCAAAAAGTTTTTTCCGGGTATATAGAACAAAAGTCAGAGATAAGATAGGTCCCCTTAAAAATAACTATGGGCATCTTACTGACAAAGAGAATGAAATGTGCTCGATTTTAAATAATTATTTTCTCTAGGTTTTTATACAGGAAGACACTAATAATATTCCGGTAATTAATTTTTATAGTGGGCCAGAAGATAAATTATGTAACATCACAGTCACTAGTGAGATGGTTGTGAAGCAGATAGACAGACTGAAGCAAAATAAGTCACCGGGTCCTGATGAGGTTTTTTCAAGGGTTCTTAAAGAATGCAAAATGGAAGTTTGTGAACCATTAACTAATATTTTTAATTTATCTCTTCAAACAGGTGTAGTGTCTGATATGTGGAAGATGGCTAATGTAATTCCTATTTTTAAAACAGGGGACAAGTCGTTACCGTCAAATTACCGCCCAATAAGCCTGACCTCAATTGTAGGCAAATTACTAGAGTCAATTATAGCTGAGATTATAAGAAGCCATCTCGATAAGCATAGCTTGATTAATGATACTCAGCATGGATTCACAAGAGGCCGGTCTTGTCTAACTAATTTATTAACTTTCTTCAGTAAAGCTTTTGAGGCTGTTGACCACGACAAAGAATTTGATATTATTTACTTAGATTTTAGTAAGGCATTTGATAGAGTTCCGCACCAAAGACTGTTGAAGAAAGTAGCAGCTCATGGCATTGGGGGAAGGGTGCTCTCGTGGATCGAATCATGGCTCACAGACAGGAAGCAGAGAGTGTCCATAAATGGGGTTAAATCAGAGTGGGGATCAGTAACAAGTGGAGTTCCACAGGGATCAAACTTGGGCCCGTTGTTGTTTATAATATATATCAATGATCTTGATGAAGGAATTACTAGTGATATGAGCAAATTCGCCGATGACACGAAGATAGGAAGGATAATTGATTCAAACGTAGATGTTAGGGAACTTCAGGAGGATTTAGACAAACTCTACTCTTGGTCAGAAAAGTGGCAGATGCAGTTCAATGTAGATAAATGCAAGGTTCTGAAGCTCGGGAGTGTCCATAACCCTAGCACTTATAAGTTAAATAATGTAGAACTTAGTCATACAGATTGCGAAAAGGACTTGGGGGTTATGGTAAGCAGCAACCTTAAACCAAGACAGCAATGCCTAAGCGTACGTAATAAGGCATATAGATTACTGGGATTTATATCAAGAAGTGTAAGCAACAGAAGTCCAGAGGTCATACTGCAGCTTTATACATCATTAGTAAGGCCTCACCTAGATTATGCAGCTCAATTCTGGTCTCCATATTACAGAATGGACATAAATTCGTTAGAAAACATTCAGCGTAGGATGACTAAATTAATACATAGCATTAGAAATCTTCCTTATGAAGAAAGATTGAAGACTCTCTTGGGTATCTTTATTGAGGAAACGTTTCGCCACACAGTGGCTTCATCAGTCCATACGTATCTGACAGATTGAACATTAAAATGGTATAAAATACCGACAGGTTGTTAGGTAAGACACATATGCAACAGTTAGGTATCTTTATTTCGAAACGTTTCTCCTACACAGTAGGCTTCTTCAGTCGAGTACAGAAAAGTTGATAGAAGCAGAAGATACTTGAAGACGATGTAATCAGTCCATCACCCTTAAAGTTTTGAGGTGGTCAGTCCCTCAGTCTGGAGAAGAGCATTGTTCCATAGAATGAAACAATATGGAGATGAAGTGACAGGATGGAGCACTTATATAGCGCCAAGAGGTGAGACGTAGGTCACTAGAAGAGGTAAGAACTCAGATGCTGGGAGGTCAGGTCCCTCTCAAATCCGGCCGTTCTCACTAGTAGAGGTTGTCGAAGTTGATTGTAGGTCTGTACCAAGATACCCTTGTGTTGCAGTGTCTGACAGATTGAACATTAAAATGGTATAAAATACCGACAGGTTGTTAGGTAAGACACATATGCAGCAGTTAGGTATCTTTATTTCAAAACGTTTCGCCTACACAGTAGGCTTCTTCAGTCGAGTACAGAAAAGTTGATAGAAGCAGAAGATACTTGAAGACGATGTAATCAGTCTGATTACATCGTCAGTCTGATTACATCGTCTTCAAGTATCTTCTGCTTCTATCAACTTTTCTGTACTCGACTGAAGAAGCCTACTGTGTAGGCGAAACGTTTCGAAATAAAGATATCTAACTGTTGCATATGTGTCTTACCTAACAGTCCATACGTAGGAGAAACTTGAAGAACAGGAGGAGAATGAGGTAATCAGTCCCTCAACCTTGAGTCGATGTGTTCAGTCCATCAATCTTGAATAGAATACGGCATATCAGCGGAGAAGCAGCTTATAAACCGTATGGCAGGAGAGGTGCAGCAGTCATAGGTCGTGTCACATTTGTTCAATGTGGAAGTAGGTCGTGCCCAAGAATTAGGCAAGCGAAGAATTCCTAAGTATTAAGATCCCAAGAAGTTGCAGTGTCTGACAGATTTGTAGATGGATGGTTCAGAGAACCGACATGTTGATAAATTAGACACATATGCAACTCTTGGGTATCTTTATTGAGGAAACGTTTCGCCACACAGTGGCTTCATCAGTCCATACTTCCACATTGAACAAATGTGACACGACCTATGACTGCTGCACCTCTCCTGCCATACGGTTTATAAGCTGCTTCTCCGCTGATATGCCGTATTCTATTCAAGATTGATGGACTGAACACATCGACTCAAGGTTGAGGGACTGATTACCTCATTCTCCTCCTGTTCTTCAAGTTTCTCCTACGTATGGACTGATGAAGCCACTGTGTGGCGAAACGTTTCCTCAATAAAGATACCCAAGAGTTGCATATGTGTCTAATTTATCAACATGTCGGTTCTCTGAACCATTCATCTACAAATGTAAAAGGTCACATGTGCAACTAACGTGACATTTTACTGTGACAACGTTTCGCTCTCTAGGAGTTTCATCAAGCCGTTACAAACACAGAAGATATATACGTGTATATACATAACAACGTGAGGTGAAGGAGCATAAGCACTACAGGTAATAATGGTATTAGTAGTATAAATGGAGGTAAATCTTGGTTGCTGTTTGATGTCAGAGATGTTTGATGTCAGAGATGTTTGATGTCAGAGATGTTTGATGTCAGAGATGTTTGATGTCAGAGATGTTTGATGTCAGAGATGTTTGATGTCAGAGATGTTTGATGTCGGATATTTTTGATGTCAGAGATGTTTGATGTCAGAGATGTTTGATGTCAGAGATGTTTGATGTCAGAGATGTTTGATGTCAGAGATGTTTGATGTCAGAGATGTTTGATGTCAGAGATGTTTGATGTCAGAGATGTTTGATGTCAGAGATGTTTGATTAAAGTAGAACTGTTGCTGTTACCTTAGATTATTATTGTTATTATGATCACAGGGGAGCGCTAAACCCGTAGGATTATACAGCGCGTATTCGGGCTCAATTCGGGGAACCGGAGCACAAATCCTGTTCCCTAGATCAAGAGCCCCTCACCAGCGCCAACGAACCTCCCTTGGCTATTACCTCAGAGACGATAAACCTATATTTATTATGTTTATTGGTGTCCAAAATGGCGATTGAAGACGATTCAAAGCATTTATATCTGAGGAATTTAGATTCTGTGGTCACTAGGTGGGCGTCACTGAATCTCATTCAATGGTTGGCAGAGTTCTTGAGCTGTACATTTGCGTTGTTCAGGTTGTCATTTCTGCATATGTTTACTGAGACGTGTTTGTCGGGTACGTGCTGTATCATCGACCTATACTTTGTCACACCTTCAGCAACGAAGTGTAATATATAGGCGAAACTCGCAGGGACAAGCATAGCTGAACACAGTGGCGTGAAGAAAGGGGGAAGGTCGATGGGTCAGTGGCCCCGAGCATCCAAATGGGGGGCATCCAGTTAGAGAGGGAAATAAGATAGTGATTTTGAAATTTCAACGGTGATAAATCAATTTTTGGAGGCTCACCGCACTACAGAGGCAAAGGTGTTTAACAAAAAAATCTTGAATAACCCAAAAACTGTGTTAGTGAACTGCGAGAACCACAGCCTCAATTTGGCCTGTGTCTGTGCAAGGTGCAACCTGTTGTTGTTACATTTTTTGACATTCTGGAAAAAAATTCTCCTTTTCTTCTTCGTCTGCTTCTCGTTGGGAAGTGTTGAAATCATTTGTCACTCGGACTGTGAACAGTGTGACACAAGATGGAGTTCCCGCCATGATGCTGTGGAAGTAATCCACGACGGGTGTGGCAAAGTTATTGCATGTCTTCAACACCTGCTGGAAAGAGAATTTTCAAAGGAAACCAAATCTGATGCAGGATTACTACTGAACTCTATTCAGCAGTTCCCGTTTATAGCTTTATTAAATTTTCGGTACCCATTTTTATCATCAGTTGAGAAAGTCTCAAAACGTGGTGACCTGTACTCAACTCGTGGTGACCTGTACTTAACTCAGTGGTGACCTGTATTTAACTGTGGTGACCTGTACTTAACTCAGTGGTGACCTGTACTTAACTCTGTGAAGAGTGTCTTGTGTGCTTCCGTGGACTGAACCAAGATGCCCTCCATCGAGTAACTTTACCAGCAACATAAGGAAGAATTGAGGGTATTGAAGATGGAGATACGGCGATTGACCGAGGAAAACAAGAGGATTCGTAGTAGTCCTCCTGTTTCGAGTCCTCAGGTCAAGAAGGGATCGTGGTCAGTGGCTGGACAGCAGGGGACGACGAAGTTGACGATCAAGAAGACGAATGGAAAACCAGAAACGATGAAAAAGAAAGAGACTGCTGTGGAAACTCCTGTGGAAACCTCCAACGCATTCTCGGTGCTACCCGACGAATGTGAATCGACTACTGGGATCGTCACGACGAACGACAACAAGGAAGGTAAGAATATTGTTGTTGTTGGGGATAGCCAGGTTAGATACATGGATAGGGCATTCTGCTTGAAGGACAGGAGTAGGAGACAGAGGGTTTGCTTTCCTGGGGCTGGGATGGAGGACATTGTTAGCCGGCTTGACAGCATCATGAACGGTAATGGGATCAATCCTATTATTTGCCTCAGTGCTGGAGGCAATGATGTAGGCAAGCGTAGAAGTGAGGATTTAGTTAGAAAGTTCAGGACAGCTATAGACATAATTAGGAAGAAGGGGGGGCGCCCTGTTATATGTGGCATTTTGCCAAGAAGAGGTGTTGGTAATGAATGGTTGTCCAGAGCAATTGGTATTAATTGTTGGCTGGATAAACACTGTAAGGATAATGCAGTACCATTCATTGACAACTGCAGTGTTCCTACATTCTTATGTTCTTATGTTCTTATGAAAATGGGGTTCCATCAAGCTTCTTGTGATCTGAAAGGGCTTATTCATATCTTGAATTTGAAGAATTACGAAATTATTGTGAAAATTGGGGAATACGAGTTGCACAAACAAGGAGAAGAATAATGCCTGGACAGTTACCAAGAGATAGTGGACTGACGGTACAAGAAGAAATGAATAGTGTAATGGTAGAGATTGTGAACCGATAAAAACAGAAATTGAAGACCGCAGTGTCCGTCTTCAAGGAGTCAATGTCCGTCTTCAAGGAGTCAGTGTCTGACTTCATGGAGTCAGTGTCCGTCTTCAAGGACTCAATGTCCGTCTTCAAGGACTCAGTGTCCGTCTTCAAGGACTCAGTGTCCGTCTTCAAGGACTCAGTTTTGCGTCTTCAAGGACTCAGTGTCCGATTTCCATTTCTTCTGAACTTGAATTCAGTAGTAACTGAAGCTGAACAAGAAAGAGAGAAATTAAAAAAATAGAATATTTAGATTTTGCAAATTATGATAACGATGTGGCAGCTATTCAGTTATATGGCAAAATTATTGATTTTGTGATGCTCCTTCGAGCTGGAAGGAATAGAAGTCTCCCTGATCCTAAAGATGCTGTGGGATGGATGTCTTTCCAACACTGTTTCATACACATTACTGCTTACCATCGCATTTTCAGTCGCAAGTTGTGAAAGCTCATTTTTAAAACTGAAATTAATGAAAACATATCTGAGGTCTTGAGTGTCACAGGAGCGACTGACCAACCTGGAAATAAATGGTATAAAATACCGACACAATGGCAATATAAACACAAATGCAGTATAATGTGATCCTTTATTGACTACGTTTCGCCCACACAGTGGGCTTTTTCAAGTCACAAACAGAACTACCTGGGGTGGAAGGAACGCGAGTATTTATAGTCCGGCTGAGGTCAGGTGAAGAATGCTGCATCTGATGATGTACCGAGTGGGGCTATAGAGTCTAAAAACTTGGGTAGCTTGGAAAGGAGATTGGATAAGTTTGTGAGCAGACCTTCTACATAAGAACACTGTAGAAGGTCTGCTCACAAACTTATCCAATCTCCTTTCCAAGCTACCCAAGTTTTTAGACTCTATAGCCCCACTCGGTACATCATCAGATGCAGCATTCTTCACCTGACCTCAGCCGGACTATAAATACTCGCGTTCCTTCCACCCCAGGTAGTTCTGTTTGTGACTTGAAAAAGCCCACTGTGTGGGCGAAACGTAGTCAATAAAGGATCACATTATACTGCATTTGTGTTTATATGACCAACCTGGCTTTAAAAAGCATTGAAAAAGAATTTCTCACCACTGATATAAAAAGTGAAGCAGTTCAGGAGGTATCATTTGGGAGAAAGAACTTAATAAATTTGGTTGATATATATATATATATATATATATATATATATATATATATATATATATATATATATATATATATATATATATATATATATATATATATAAATCGAATAAAATGTTTATATCATGCTTCATCTGCGTTTACATATTCAAAATATCTCCCTTTCTCATAATATTTTGAGTCTTTGGGGCATACAATCATGGAGTTTGCTCCGGGCATCACGCAACTGGCTGAACACAAGGAGTTTGAACATCAAAATGGTATACAATACCGACAATTCCAAAAGAATTTACATCACATAGTCCACTGGGATGTCACCAACATCATTTGAGTAATAGAAAACCCATGCAAAGGGAAATCAGTTGAAGCGATACTAACTGAAGTTAGTAGACTTTCTTGACTGGACTGCACCTCAAACAAATGTGTAGACTGCACCTAGAATTCTCATTTCGTTCATTTCGTTCCCCTCCATTGCATTACTCCTGAAGACAAGTTTAGCAACTTGCAACTCAAGAGAGCTTGAAGATGATTTTCCCTCACTGTGGTTGTTTTGCATTGTCAATTGCCTATTTGCGATTACTTACATCATGAACACCTCTCGGCAACCCTTCTCCCATTTCTGTCACCTTCTCTCCTCCTCTTCCTTTTTGTTCTTATCTCCTACAAACGTGTTTTTCTTTAAACCCACAAAGCTTCGCTCAAGTGTTTTCATGCCTTAGTAAACAACTCCCAACATCGCTGATCAGCTTTACCAGGATACTCTTAGATCAAATAAACCTGTGGAGTGATAAGACAATGAGAAAGAAACTAATGCCCTTCAGGATACTTCCGTCGAAGCTAATTTCAATCCCTTAGACAATAGACGAAGTGGAGAGGCGGTCTAGAGTAATCAGTCCATCTGTCTTGATGGAAGAAATCCTGAAGAGTGTAGAGGAGATGGAGAAATAGTTCGACGTAATCAGTCACTCAGACCTGACGAAAGATAATCATCTGAAAAGACTGATTATCTTTCACGAAGGCAGAAAGACTGATTCCATTAGATTTCCTCACCACTTCGTCTACTGTCTCTGCATTACTTCATCATGGAAGATACATAGTGCAGCACATGTGTCTTACACATCATCACTTATCATCAAGTCAGTTATTATTGAAACAGGGACCGTAAACGTGATATTTACCAAAAATTAGTCTATAAATATAAGACCAAGCATAATATATTTACTGCAGAAACCTACAAAGAATAATGGTGAAGAATTATACAAGTAGCAGTAGTAACAAAAGCATCACACTAGTAGTAGTAGTAACAAAAGCATCACACTAGTAGTAGTAGTAACAAAAGCATCACATAAGCAGTAGTAACAAAAGCATCACACTAGTAGTAGTAACAAAAGCATCACACTAGTAGTAGTAGTAACAAAAGCATCACACTAGTAGCAGTAGTAACAAAAGCATCACACTAGTAGTAGTAACAAAAGCATCACACTAGTAGTAGTAGTAACAAAAGCATCACACTAGTAGCAGTAGTAACAAAAGCATCACACTAGTAGTAGTAAAAAAAGCATCACACTAGTAGTAGTAGTAACAAAAGCATCACACTAGAAGCAGTAGTAAATAAAACCATCACACTAGTAGTAGTAACAAAAGCATCACACTAGGAGTAGTAGTAACAAAAGCATCACACTAGTAGTAGTAGTAACAAAAGCATCACACTAGTAGTAGTAGTAACAAAAGCATCACACTAGTAGTAGTAGTAACAAAAGCATCACATAAGCAGTAGTAACAAAAGCATCTCACTAGTAGTAGTAACAAAAGCATCACACTAGTAGTAGTAGTAACAAAAGCATCACACTAGTAGCAGTAGTAACAAAAGCATCACACTAGTAGTAGTAACAAAAGCATCACACTAGTAGTAGTAGTAACAAAAGCATCACACTAGTAGTAGTAGTAACAAAAGCATCACACTAGTAGTAGTAGTAACAAAAGCATCACATAAGCAGTAGTAACAAAAGCATCACACTAGTAGTAGTAGTAACAAAAGCATCACATAAACAGTAGTAATGAAGATTGAGACACTTATGCAGCATATGGGAATCTTTATTCAGGAAACGTTTCGCCACACAGTGGCTTCATCAGTCCAATACGCCTTCCTCTTTGTATTGGACTGATGAAGCCACTGTGTGGCGAAACGTTTCCTGAATAAAGATTCCCATATGCTGCATAAGTGTCTCAATCTTCAACTTGTCGGTTTTTCAAACCATTCATCACAATACGAAGATGCTATATGATACCTAAATGTTTATCGCTGTCCTTGGGCAAAATTAAAAAAAAAAAAAGCCAGTAATTCCATCATAGTCTTAAACACTAAAATATATTGACTGTCTTACTCTAAGGTCAAAGTTTTCACTGACTCTTCCCTGGCTGAGCTTCTGCGCAGATAACACACAATACTCCACACACAATACTACCCCATTACTCAAACACACAACATTACCCCATTACTCCCACACACAACACTACCTCATTACTCCCCCATACAACACTACCCCATTACTCCCCCCACAATATTACCCCATTACTCAAACACACAACATTACCCCATTACTCCCACATACAACACTGCCTCATTACTCCCCACATACAACAATACTCCATTACTCCCCCATACAACACTATGCTATTACTCCCCTATACAACACTACCCCATTACTCCCCCCACAATACTACCCCATTACTCCCCCATACAACACTACCCCATTACTCCACCACACAATACTACCCCATTACTCCACCACATAACAATACACCATAACGCCCACTCACAACACTACCTCATTATTCCCCCATACAACACAACCCCATTACTCCCCCATACACCACTACCCCATTACTCCTCCACACATCACTACCCCATTACTCACCCACACAACACTACCCCATTACTCCCTCACACAACACTACCCCATTACTCCACCACACAGCACTACCCCATTACTCACCAACACAACACTACCCCATTACTTCCTCAAACAACACTACCCCATTACTCACCCACACAACACTACCCCATTACTTCCTCAAACAACACTACCCCATTACTCCACCACACAACACTACCCCATTACTCCACCACACAGCACTACCCCATTACTCACCAACACAACACTACCCCATTACTTCCTCAAACAACACTACCCCATTACTCACCCACACAACACTACCCCATTACTTCCTCAAACAACACTACCCCATTACTCCACCACACAACACTACCCCATTACTCCACCACACAGCACTACCCCATTACTCACCAACACAACACTACCCCATTACTCCCTCACACAACACTACCCCATTACTCCCTCACACAACACTACCCCATTACTCCACCACACACTACCACATTACTCCACCACACAACACTACCCCATTACTCCACATACAACACTACCCCATTACTCAATCACACAACACTACCCCATTACTCCACACAACACAACCACATTACTCCACCACATAGCACCACCACACAGCACCACCACACAGCACCACCACACAGCAGCACCACACAGCACCACCACACAGCACCACCACACAGCTACAGATAGTGGCCCACTTGAAAATGTTAGACTAGACCTCATAAAATTTTAAGAACTTGAACCATGGCAGACAAAAGGAAACCTCTCACGAATTACATCAAGGTTCCTGGGTATTACAGAAGGAGAGATACTCATTCTCAAGTTTAAGACATTTTATCAGCTTCTCCTGATGATAAAATAAGATACCAGGACTGAGCAACTATCAAAGGTGAGGGGACTGATCACCTTTTAAATTATCATTTCTCTTCTCAACAGTCTCCAACAGTAAAGTAGTCTTAGTACTAGAGTAGAAACAAGGGTCTTGCACGTGGGAAACGTCAATAAAGACACCCTGGGACTGCACATGTGTCTTGAATATACTGAACATTTAAGACACTGAATATTCGCGCGAATGTAATTAAAAAAATTAGTCACAAATAAACCGACAAACTAGAATGAAATTTATTAGGACGTTTCTGTCCGACTTGAACCATTAACCCGCTCATTTTCCTATGAGCTGGTTACTTGCGTATTGTCCCAGTCAGGTTATTGTAGCTCATTATTCTTTTTTCCAGTCACATTGATAAAGTTATATACTCTTCCAAATCTCCCGATGATATTTATGCTTTTGTTAAATCGATACAGAAGTTAATTGCTAATGCCTAGACTTGTCCATTGGCTGAGAAAGTAACTTTTCATAAGTTTTGAACCATCGCTTCTTGACTGCATCCACATGTGCAAGTATGTACCACGTTAGCGTCAGTCTTCTTTTCCCAACAGGCGGGTCCACCCTCATCCCAACAGGCGGGTCCACCCTCATCCCAACAGGCGGGTCCACCCTCATCCCAACAGGCGGGTCCACCCTCACCACACATGATCCAACTTTATATACTGATTGCTGGGTGATAATTCAGCTCCGGGTCTTTTGTCACACTTCACAAGCTTTTATTGTTTATAATAAAATTGCCGTCGCTTCACTCTATAAGATATTTAAGTAGATGGAACACGAGTAAGTTTATTTTTTTTTTATATTCGATCACACAGTTTAGTTTTCTCATATCAGTGGATTAAATTTGTTAGTCTGAGCTGGGAGACTTTCTTATGGAATTGAGTATCATCAAATATTCCATTGCAGCCTTCCTCTAAATAACGGAATTTCCCTGATGCTGAGACAGTCAAATGGGTGACTGTTAAGAAAGCCTTAAACAGTGAATATCTGACATATATGTTGTTGCTTTGCTCAATGGGTCTCCTCCTTTTGCTTGTACATCAGAACTTTCACCTTGCATTTTATCCATTGACTTTGTAATACATTATAACTAGTTAACATGACTCACGAAATCGTAATGACAGAATTGTAAACAAACCATACCACGGGTGGGGATAGAACCCGCGACGGTCTGGAGTATTGAGACTCTCTGACCGCGGGTTCTACCCCGCCCGTGGTATGGTTTATTATAACTAGTTATTTTTTATTGATAAATAACCTAATTAATATTTAACCTATTCTTACCTAGCCTAACTAAATTCTACCAGATTTTAACCAAACCTAACCTAATCTAACTTAACCTAACTAAATTCTATCATATTCTAATCTATCCTAACCTAATTTAACATAATCTAACTGAAGCTAACATAATTTGAAAATATTGCTGCAAATCGTATGGAACAAATGTCAAGAGGACGGGTTGTAGTCCACGAGATCACTAACTACCGGAGCTTCAACGGCTTCGCTCCAGCACTACCACTCTTAATATTCCTTATGAGGCATCATACCGTATCCAGCACGCACGAGCGTAGAACAAAATTCTCGAAAATATCATCACTACCGAGCGAGGAAGCAAGAAACTGTAAATCATAGTAAGTGTTGTGACTCGTCCTTGTCTTGTTTTTTCCAGACCAGGAGCTCCTCTTCACGTCTTTCTCGTGGGTATTTCACGTCGCTACACACACCATTACACTCTCTCAGACTTCACTTTCTCCCATTACAGTTGATGTCATTCATCCCTACATCAGCTACTTGAATAATTTCTGATATTTGCTGAGAAGGATTTTACAAGCAAAAACGAGAATCTATTAAATAAAAGTTAAGCCGTCTGAGAGATTCTCTGGCATTTTCCCATTGTATTTTGAACGAATGGATGGAATTAAATTCCTATATTCATTATACACTGATGTTTACTTTCTGTATGTTACATTATTTCTTCGTTCTCTGTAACTCTTCACGGCTATTCCACTAGGGAAAGTGAATTAAAAGCCTCACATCGTAGATTTTGCCAACCTTAGAAGCTGCTAAAATGTCTTAAACTTGAGAATGAGTATCTCTCCTTCTGTAATACCAAGGAACCTTGATGTAATTCGTGAGAGTTTTCCTTTTGTCTGCCATGGTTCAAGTTCTTAAAATTTTATGAGGTCTAGTCTAACATTTTCAAGTGGGCCACTATCTGTAGCTGTTTGGTGGTGCTGTGTGGTGGTGCTGTGTGGTGGTGCTGTGTGGTGGTGCTGTGTGGTGGTGCTGTGTGGTGGTTCTGCGTGGTGGTGCTGTGTGGTGGTGCTGTGTGGTGGTGCTGTGTGGTGGTGCTGTGTGGTGGTGCTGTGTGGTGGTGCTGTGTGGTGGTGCTGTGTGGTGGTGCTATGTGGTGGAGTAATGGGGTTGTGTTGTGTGGAGTAATGGGGTAGTGTTGTGTGATTGAGTAATGGGGTAGTGTTGTATGTGGAGTAATGGGATAGTGTTGTGTGGTGGAGTAATGTGGTAGTGTTGTGTGAGGAAGTAATGGGGTAGTGTTGTGTGGGTGAGTAATGGGGTAGTGCTGTGTGGTGGAGTAATGGGGTAGTGTTGTGTGGTGGAGTAATGGGGTAGTGTTGTGTGGTGGAGTAATGGGGTAGTGTTGTGTGGTGGAGTAATGGGGTAGTGTTGTGTGGTGGAGTAATGGGGTAGTGTTGTGTGGGTGAGTAATGGGGTAGTGCTGTGTGGCGGAGTAATGGGGTAGTGTTATGTGGTGGAGTAATGGGATAGTGTTGTGTGAGGGAGTAATGTGGTAGTGTTGTGTGAGGGAGTAATGGGGTAGTGTTGTGTTGGTGAGTAATGGGGTAGTGCTGAGTGGTGGAGTAATGGGGTAGTGTTGTGTGGTGGAGTAATGGGGTAGAGTTGTTTGAGGAAGTAATGGGGTAGTGTTGTGTGGGTGAGTAATGGGGTAGTGTTGTTTGAGGAAGTAATGGGGTAGTGTTGTGTGGGTGAGTAATGGGGTAGTGTTGTTTGAGGAAGTAATGGGGTAGTGCTGTGTGGTGGAGTAATGGGGTAGTGTTGTGTGAGGGAGTAATGGGGTAGTGTTGTGTGGGTGAGTAATGGGGTAGTGATGTGTGGAGGAGTAATGGGGTAGTGGTGTATGGGGGAGTAATGGGGTTGTGTTGTATGGGGGAATAATGAGGTAGTGTTGTGAGTGGGCGTTATGGTGTATTGTTATGTGGTGGAGTAATGGGGTAGTATTGTGTGGTGGAGTAATGGGGTAGTGTTGTATGGGGGAGTAATGGGGTAGTATTGTGGGGGGAGTAATGGGGTAGTGTTGTATGGGGGAGTAATAGGATAGTGTTGTATGGGGGAGTAATGGAGTATTGTTGTATGTGGGGAGTAATGAGGTAGTGTTGTATGTGGGAGTAATGGGGTAATGTTGTGTGTTTGAGTAATGGGGTAGTATTGTGGGGGGAGTAATGGGGTAGTGTTGTATGGGGGAGTAATGAGGTAGTGTTGTGTGTGGGAGTAATGGGGTAATGTTGTGTGTTTGAGTAATGGGGTAGTATTATGTGTGGAGTATTGTGTGTTATCTGCGCAGAAGCTCAGCCAGGGAAGAGTCAGTGAAAACTTTGACCTTAGAGTAAGACAGTCAATATATTTTAGTGTTTAAGACTATGATGGAATTACTGGCTTTTTTTTTTTTTATTTTGTCCAAGGACAGCGATAAACATTTAGGTATCATATAGCATCTTCGTATTGTTGGACATTCAGTTTTTAATCCAAGGAAAGAGAATGTAATACAAGTTCCAAGTTCCTTGAATCGAGAGTCCCTCACCGGCATTCACTTTTCTTGAGGGATAATTAACCACCAAGTACCTTGGCAAGAGACGAGTCGTTTTGCGCAGTCCTTGAAAAAAGTTGAAGACGGGATGTGAGACAATCTGTGAGAGTGGTGCATACTCAAGGTGAGAGGACATTTAAACCTCGTACTGAGCTATTTATTCTCTTCTGACCAGCAAGAATGACACAAGTCTGAGTGCTCTCACATTCTTAACTCTATTGCTTCCAGGTTCATTTACAGAAATGTAAAAAAAAAAAAATTCATTCTTTTTTTGCCTTTAAAGTTGAATCACCTGGAATAATTCTCAAAGGAGATCCAGTAGTAACGAAAAACTCGTTAAAATATTATCGTTACCTGTGCTTTCTTAATGGCAGTGGTAACCTATCGTTTCCCTAAGAATATACTTGTTAGTTGGTGATCAATAAGCCCGAGGACAGAGACCAACATTCTTAGATAAATAAATGCTACAAGGTTAAGTAACTTCTTAGGCATGGAATTCAAGGCATAGATTACATCAGCAAAGAAATAATCTGTAAATTACTTAGTCCTTTTCTGATTGCTCATAGAGATAGTGCTGTCCCATCAATTTTGAAAAGAATGTCGTATCAATTTACTATCACTAGCAGTTTCTGACTACATTATACAGTTTAATTTTTCAGATTTTCTTTATTGTGTTTGCGCATCGCTGAGAGATAAGCCAGCGTTGAACTCCATCCATTTTCTGACAATTTCATTTTCTTAATATTCCTGCTTTAGATAGGAATATTAAGAAAAACTTATGGTTTTCTTCATAGTTTTGCATATCGTAAAAGGAAAAACGAGAATTAGTGAAATGCTTGATCACACACTTGTGCTGGAGATCCAGAAAGTGGCTGGTAAATGCACTTCCTCCCTGGCATCAGCCTGACGCCAGGGAGGAAAGGAAAGAGAGTTACAGATAAGCGTAGAGAGGCAACAGTTAGGTAGAATAAGAAAAAAATATATAAAATCAAATGCCTCTTTTTCTTTCTCCTCCCCTTTAGCAGCATGTAATGGCCGTTTACAACATCAGTTAATAAAAGCACCATTTACCTCTCTTCATTCTTCCTTTATTATCTTGTAGCTAGCAAAACATTGAAAGTTCTTGACACTTTGATATGGAAATGTGCAACAGCAGAAGCACTAGCAATAAAAGTCAGGATCAGGAACAATAGCAACACCTATAGGTTCAACAACAGCAGGAGCAACAGGAAAAGTTGAGGTAGCATAATCAACAGCAGAAGCAGCAGCAGCAGCAGCAGCAGCAGCAAAAAAACACAGTAGCTCCATCAACAGCAAGGTTAGAAGAAGAAACAGCACAGCATCAGAAAAAACTATGACCGTTAAGAGTGCCGATTGCTGCCGAGGGCATCAATTACTCTTTTGAAACTCTCCAGCTTATTATCTTCTGACGAGGACCTGAATGAAGTGGAGCATATTCTACGTAACTGATGGATAGACCTTGATGTTACCTGCTAGTGGAGTAGCTCACTTAATTTACCGTCGCTATTTGCTAGTAGTCTATATTTCAATGGAAAATGTACTCTTTTTCCAAACAAGTTTTCAGTTTTTCCCCTCAAAGAAGGTTCCCTTTTGCCTATAAGGGATCTTGGTCTTTGGCATTGAACCCCAGACTGAATCTAAATATCTCTGTCTCCCAGGAGCTCTGTGACACACAATGCTTGTATTTTGAGCTATGGTGTTGGTAGTGTTGGCAGCATATTCAAAACAGCGTCTGTGACATGTACAGTTGGTCAGGTTCCTCTCATGACAACCCAGACATTTATAGAACTCATGAGATGGTTATGAGTTTCACTTTGTATAATGTAGGCTTTGTTCACGTCTCCCCTTCCTCTCTCTCTCTCTCTCTCTCTCTCTCTCTCTCTCTCTCTCTCTCTCTCTCTCTCTCTCTCTCTCTCTCTCTCTCTCTCTCTCTGATTACCAAGAACAATATCGGTCTTTGAGATTACCAAGCATTAATAAGAATGTATTAAAGGATCTGACTCACAAAATCGTAATGACACGATTGCAAACAAACCATACCACGGGCGGGGTTAGAACCCGCGATCAGTGTGTATGTGTGTACGCACTTAGTTGTGGTTGCAGGGGTCGATTCACAGCTCCTGGCCCTGCCTCTTCACTGGTCGCTACTAGGTCACTCTTCCTACTCCATGAGCTTCATCCTACCTCTTCCTATAGCTATGAATGGAACTTGCCTCCACTACATTACTTCGCAGATTATTCCACTTTCTGACAACTCTGTGACTGAAGAAATACAACCTACCATCTCTGTGATTCATCTGAGTCTTCAACTTCCAATTGTGACTCCTTGTTGCTGTGTTCCATCTCCGGAACATTCTGTCTCTGTCCACCATGTCAATTCCTCTCAGTATTTTATATGCCGTTATCATGTCCCCTTATCCTTCCTGTCCTCCAGTTACGTCAAGCCAATTTCCCTTAACCTCTCCTAGTTGGACATGCCCCTTAGCTCCGGGACTAGTCTTGTTGCAAACCTTTGCATTTTCTCTAATTTCGTTACGTGCGTGGGTTCCAAACTGGTGCTGCATACTCCAATATAGGCCTGACATGCACGGTATACAGGGTCCTGAACTATTCATTATTGAGATGTTGGAATGCTGTTCTTAGGTTTGCTAGGCGCCCATATACTTCAGCAGAAATTTGGTTGATGTGCATCTCAGGAGATGTGCTCGGTGTTATACTCACCCTAAGATCCTTTTCCTTGAGCAAAGTTTGTAGACTCTGGCCCTCTAGACCGTACTCCGTCTGCTGTCTTCTTTGCGCCTCCCCAATCTTCATGACTTTGCACTTAGTAGGGTTGAACTCTAGGAGCCAGTTTCTGGACCAGGCCTGCAGCCTGTCCGGATTCCTTTGTAGTTCTGCCTGGTCCTCGTCCGACTGAATTCTTCTCATCAACTTCACATCTGAGAACTGGGACACTTCCGAGTCTATCCCTTATGGCATGTCATTTACATATACCAGAAACAGCACTGGTCTTAGGACTAACACCTACCATGACTCGTTGTTGCCTACCAGCCAGATATTCTTTGATCCAATGCAGTGCCTTTCCTGTTATACATGGCTGATCATCTAGCTTTTGCACTAGTCTCTTGTGTGGAACTCTGTCGAAAGCCTTCTTGCAGTCCAAGAAAATGCAATCTACCCACCCCTCTCGTGTCTTCTGTCACCTTTTCGTAAAAATCCACTAGGTTTGTGATACAGGATTTCCTTCCCTGAAACCGTCCTGGTTGTCATGTATAAGCTGATTCCATTCTAGGTGCCCCACCACTTTTCTCCTGATAATCTTCTCCACGACTCTGTATAATATGCATGTCAGTGACACTGTTCTGTAGTTTAGTGCTATTGTGTGAGTCTCCTTTCTTAAAAATTGGGAATACATTTGCTGTCTTATACACCTCAGGTGGCGCCTATGCTCCCTCTCTCAGGATCTATGGAGAGATATCCGGTCCCACCGCCTTTAAGGTATCTAGTTTACTTAGCAACCTCTTCATCTCCTATTCGGATGGGTGTATTGTGTCCAACACTTGTTGGTGTACTCCTCCATTCCAGTTTTTTGTGGTCCTCTCTGTCTCCACTGTCATGTTGAGCTCTTCACATACATCTCGGTCGTTTCTTGTGAACTTCCTTCCTCAGCCTGATTACCTGGTCACTGGCTTTTGGTTTCCTCCTGATGTGGCTGTACAACAGCTTTGGGTCAGATTTGGATTTCGATGCTATGTCATTTTCATATTGCCGCTGAGCCTCCCTCCTTGTCTGTGCATATTTGTTTCTGGCTCTTTGACTAATCTACTTACTTTTGAGGATCCTTTCACCTCTATACTTTATCCATTCTCTAGCGCACTTGGGTTTGGCCTCTCTGCACCCTTGGGTGAACCAAGGGCTCGTTCTGGTCTTCCCATTATTTCTGTTGCCTTTGGAAACTAACCTCTCCTCTACCTCCTTGCATTCTGTCAAGTATTCCATCACTTCACTTAATGCTTTTCCCACTGGTTCTCTTTCCCTTTGAACTTCATACAGGAAATTCTTCATTCCCATGTAGTCCCTTCTTTTGTAGTTCAGCTTTTCCCATTCTACTCTTCCTGCTTCCTTCTTCACTTGTAACTCTACTACTGTAGACGTTTCGCTATCCAGTGGCTTTATCAACATAAAATTCTAGAACAAAATTTGAAGACAGAACTATATACAAAAGATGAGGCAATCAGTCCCTCAGCCTTTGAGTTGGTGTGAAGAGCACCGTGGTAGTGAAGAATCTGGAGCACAGGCCAGAAGACTGGCGCTTATATACTGTCGTCAGGTGAAAAGGGGACGGGTAGCAGGCGAAGGCATTGTAACTGATAGGCGGGATTCCCCAGTGGAAGTAGGTCATACCCGAGGCACGGGTTAATGGTGGTGGTGGTAGATGGTGAAGAAAGTTATGTAGATGTCCTCTGAACCAAGATTCCGTGATGTTCAGAGGACATTTGCACAACCTTTACGGCTGCTGCTGCTGCTGCTGTTGCTGCTGGCGCTGCCGATGCCGCCGCCGCCACCACCACCACCACTACCATTAATCCGTGACTTGGGCATGACCTATTTTCACTGGGGAATCCCGCCTACCAGTGACAATGCCTTCGTCTGCTACCCGTCCCGTTTTCACCTGACGCAAATATATAAGCGCCAGCCTTCTTGCCTGTGCTCTAGATTCTTCACAACTATGGTGATCATCACACCAACTCCAAGGCTGAGGGACTGATTACCTCATCTTCTGTATATAGTTCCATTGTTTTCAAATTATGTTTTAGAATTTTTATTGATAAAGCCACTGGATTGCGAAACGTCTACAATAGATACCCAGGTGTTGCACATGTATCTAATTTTTCATCATGTCGGTATTGTATACTGTTCGTGTACATATTATCACATGTGTATGATCACATACTTCGATGTCAGAAGTTTAACTATATACCATAATCACATTAGTAAAACTATATACCATGATCACATGAGCTAGACCATAATCCATGGCTGCATGAGTTTGAACACTTTCCCTTATAACATGAGTATGATGACAAACGATCATCACATGAGTATAATGACAAGCCATTATCATATTAGAATGATCACATAACATGCTAATATGATTAAAACCACATATCATAAACACGGTGTGTGATCACATAGCACAATCACAGGTTACAGATCACACTGAATGATCGCTTGAGTATGATCAAATATTATAATGTCAGAAGATCACGTTTTATGATCACAGGAGAAATATTGCATACAATAATCACAGAAGTATCATCATATGCAATGATCACAGGAGTACGATGCTATGTGACGTTTACCTCGAGCAGACGTAAACATCAAGATTGAACAAATAACCCGCACATAGAAAAGTAAAACTTATGAAGACATGAGTCTATTAGCTAGTTAATGGTCTCTGTGTGACCAGTTAATGGAGAAGTTTAAGCCTCCTAAGGGCGGGTGGGATATTAGTGTATTATTACAGTCACGATATTGAGTCTTTCTATTCTTTAAACTTTATTATACGAGTGCTTAGAAAATGCTGTCAGTGGTGAAGAAGGAATGGAGTGGGGAAAAAAGTAGAGTGAAAAAAAGGTGCATTTCGGTTTAGGAGAGAAGAAAAATAGAAAATTTAGAGGAAACAGTGGAGGCAGTAATGGAAAAAGTGTGTCAGGCGAGATTTGTGTGATGAGATGCAAGATAAGAAAAACGTTCGTATTACGAACCCAAGTGCATTTCAAAGGGCCTCCAGTCCCCGATCGAGCTATGAACTAGGAAGAGGTAGTTAAATGGCTATCACTGTTGAGGAATTAGGTGAACACAGTATAATATTTCTGTTTTAAGAAGCATTACCGCTACTAGAACATACGTACATTTTATAAACAACGCAGTACAGTGATTTCAAGAAATAAACCATATTGTGAATAGAACATTCGCTAGAACAACAATAACATTCTCATTCAGAGAGACTGTACTGAGGATAGTGAAGCAGCTAGATTTGTGAAAGGGGTGAAGAAAATAGATTTGAGAGAGGGTCGGGTGGTCATAGATGTCCTTAAATGCGAGATATCCTGGTAAAGGCCTCTGCACCGATTTACCACCCCGTAATTGGATCGTCGACTCATTCTGCTTCTAGCTGGCGAAGATGATATTAAGGAATGTGGAATTTTATGGCGTACGTCGATGATACTACGAGCACCTATTAACAGATCGCCAAGAACTGGCGCCTATCTGCGCTTATCACTGTTTGTTTTAGCGATGGTTCAGCGTTTATGAAGGGTTTCTTGTGATAGCGTTAGTCCTGCGCGTTTTTGAGGCCCGAGTGTGTTACCTATGGCTCCGTCACTGAGCTAACGACAGTTGCGTTAGCGATAGTTGCTTCTGATAATGGAACAAGCTAACTGATAGTTGAAGACTAGTTATGGTAATGTTCATTACTGAGAGTACTGAGGTTTTTAGAACCCCCTGTCGTTAGTGTCAGCCCACTAAATTAATGAGTTCTCCATTCTGTAACAGGAATCATCAGTAGTAATGGTTGACCCGTGCTGTATGTCCCTTGTAGGTTTAGCGCTTCGTTTTTTATTATAATAATGAGGGTTGACCTGTGCGATAGTTTGTAAAGTTCGATGAAGTATACTCCTGGTGAGGTAATGAGCCTCGTGCATTAGTAGAATTGCATTACCAAGGGTCCCGTGAGTTAATTAATGATTCCATTAATGTTTAGTAAATGCTACGGGGCTTATTAAGACACATGTGTGCTAGTGGGGAGCCAATGTTTACTGTACACTCAGTATATTACTGGGGAGCCAATGTTTACTGTACACTCAGTATATTACTGGGGAGCCAATGTTTACTGTACACTCAGTATATTACTGGGGAGCCAGTGAATCATTGGTGACCTAGTTGTGCTTACTGCGGACCCAGTTTATTACTGGTAAGCCACTGTATTACTGAGGAACCTAGTGTATTTCTGATCCAGCTTACTACTGTGTATTACTGAGAATCCAATGTGTTCCTAGGGTCCCCAGTGTGTTGCCAGGAGATCGGTTAGTTCATCAGGAGCCTTGTATGTTAGTGAGAGAGGAATATGTAATAACAAAATGTTTCTTAACGGGATCCACTTAGGTTAGTGGGAACCAAAGCTTTAGTGGAGTCCATTGCGTTATAAAGGTATTTCGTGCCTTTGCTATAAGGCTCCTTATGATAGTGTATTAATGTATGTCTGGTATATAGACCTCATGGACCGGAGATTTTCTCTTACGGTGCCGTCAACTTCGTTTGTCTCTCCATCCCAGTGCGTTTGTTGGTCTATGGTGACTATGGTATTGAAGAGACGTTGGATGTTTATTGGAGAAACGTTTCACCTCCTCAGCACGTTTTTTTCAATCTCAGATGACTCAGTTAATAACAGTGAAGTAATGAAGGAGTAGGAACAGTATGCATAGTGTGTGCATAGTGGAGATGTGATTTTGAGGCAGTCATCTTCATCCGGTTGATTTAAATTACAACTTGAAAGGTGTTCATCCCGTAGGTTTAATTAAATTAATAACATTATATGTAAAGATAGTCAGTCCCTGAGCTGCGGCGATTCTGATACAGAGACCTGAAAACAGAGACTTTTATAATGGATAAAGTAGTTGGGAGAAAGCAATCGAAGATACAGTTACAGGTGGGCGGGGCACATTTGTAGCTATAGATTTTATCAGCAAGGTATGCCAGATGTTAGCCATGAAGGTGTAGAAAATATTATCTGAACCAAGATTCAGTGATGTTGCTGTGTCAGATATGAATCATTAGATCAAAGGTACACATCACCCACATGTTGATGAATGAGACATGTATAACACCTGGGTATTTTTAGTGGAGAGATGTTTTGCCTGGCCCAAAGCTTTTAAATCTAATACAAGCCCAGTCAACGCTGATGAGACACTATTTCTGAAGCATCATTTATGTCTTCTAGACTGATAAAGCTCAATGTGGAGGCCATATACCTCGCCAGTACAGACACCCTTTTCTGTATGCAAAAGTATAGTTATTCTCTATAAAATGTATGTTTTGTTAATAATTTTGGGTGTTTGGAATGGTTTAATTGGATTTACATTATTTCTTATGGGAAATATTAACCAAAAATACATTTTATAGAGAATAACTATAGTTTTGCATACAGAAAAGGGATTACTAAATTCGAGGGTTCATATTTGTACGTTTTATTCATTACGTGTTTGGTGTTGTATACATTTGATCTGTAAATACTTGTCTGATAAAGCAATAAAGAAAAACAAACCAGGTAAATGTGGCTTCGAACTTTTTTGCCTTGAAAATGAAGATGGAATGATTCAAAATATATTTATGCACCAAGGAGTTGCAACTTTTGACAATTATCCTTTAAAACTGCCAAATGAAGAAAATAAGTCACCAATAAGTTCGAAGATTGTGCTTGTACTTGTTACAACTCTGGACAAGACAAAGACATCATCTGCGCCGAAGATCTTCAAATCTTCCTTTGGTAAAGATACTGAGACGCAAATATAACTGCAGATACATTGGAACAATATATAAATATATGTGTGGTGACCCAGAAATTATGAATGTTAAGGAAACGGAAAAGAAAATAGTGCCAAGGGGTGCTAGTGATGTCGAAGGCAATGACGACGTTGTATGGTGGAAGGATAACAGATCCCTCACTTTAGTGAAAAATGATGTGGTGGTCCATCCTGTGACCCTTCTGGAAATGGTACTAGTTCCGCTGCACTGCAATAATCAAGAACTATTATGCACACATGGGAGGTATTAACAAAAGTACCATGTTGGTGTATATGTATGTACAAAACACCAACGAAATATAAACATTTTTTACATGCTCTTGTTTGCCAATGTTGTTGATCTCGCTGTTGTTAATGCATGACTTCTTTACAGCTGTGATTCTCAGGCACACAAAAGATTCCAGTGTTGAAAATAATGATCTTGATTTGTCGAGCTTGCAAATATCTATTCCAATGCCTTACCAACGTGAAATAAGACTTGATGACAGTGTGAAGTATGATGCAGTGATACATCACTGGCCAGTGAATGCCAAGATATAGCAATGCAACACTGACGCACAAAGAATCATCTAGTTACATCCACTTTTGTTTTCCTCATATGCAACGTAAGTCTATGCATAAAATAAGTATAAAAACTGCTTCATCGACTATCATTCTAAGTAATAGTCTTTTATAATGACTATTCTCAGTGTTAAAATGGTAATTTTTGCTTTTCCTTTTATTTTTTATATCTTCCATTTATTATTTTGGTTATGTCTGTCCGCACAAAAAAATTGAAAAAAAAAATCCATATTTGGCATTTAATAAACATTTGGGTCTTCCAATGTTTGCGATGCTGACCACCCTTAGCGGGTAGGCCTATAAAATTGATTGGCGTCGCAATTTCCGTATAACTCACTTTTAGAAATCTATATAAGCTCATTCTCTTTACATTGAGATATGTTAGGTAAAAGGACACAAGTGCAACTAATGCTGCATTTTATTGTGGCAACGTTTCGCTCTGCAGGACCTTTCTCAAAACGTAACAGCATGACAAAGCTCCTGGAGAGAGAAATGTTGCCACAATAAAAAAAATCGCATTAGTTGCCCCTGTATCGTTTTACCAAACATATTGTCGAAAATTTTACCAACAATATTACATGGACGTACCCGACCAATCCATAGTAAATACATTTGGATTTGCGCATTTCTGTAGACTTGCCCAGTAAAGGTTTAGTTAATCAAGGCTTGGAGAATAATCACCTTAAATTACATCTCCGATAAGCAAGCCCAACCCACACTGAAGTCACCACTTAATCTTTCCACTATTTTCACATCTTAAAAGCCAGATATGCAGGCAGTATTCATCTTCAATAGACACATCCAGGTGTTGCACACGTGACGTGTTCATCAACTCGTCAGTACTGTACACATTTGATCTACAAGTCTGATTTCATGCCTCTATTTTCCTCGCTTCCTTCAATCAATGGGTAGATGGATTACATGCAGATTTGTAGTGGCCACTGACTCAAAAAAAAAAACAGAAAATACTGTCATATAAACCCATTATCTCCATATATAAAACTCAACATAGTTTGTTTGGATAAGAGGTATTTAAAATAACCAAAAAAAAGGCACAATACCGTGCCTGGAACGATATTTAAAATTTAAAATATCTGTTCCCTTTGAATTTGACGTAAAATTCAATAATTTCCCTTGAAGTAAATTTTTCAATACGTATGATTCAGATTACACGTAAAAACACTTATAATAAATTAATTCTAGGCTATGTCAATATTAATTAATATTTATACGTGATAAGAATTGGGGAAAAGTCCGAAAATATCTGGCAGTCCTCTGAATACTAGGCATGATCTATTGATTATAACCAAGCGCTAAACCCGTAAGGGTCATTCAGCAGGTAAACTAGGTGGATGCTGCGTAACATACTATCAAGGAAAATCTAGTCTGTAGAATGAGGTAAGTGCTACTAGGAAGAGTATTGAAAATATCGAGTAAATTTAAGCACCTTGCTTCTACATTCTTCACGCACTCCAAAACTCAATCTAACTTTGAGAAATAACGGACGAAAACAAATGAGAAAAATGCCCAAAGTTGAATATATCGTTACAGACGACATCTAGGCTGAAGAAAGATGTCTTCTCTCTCGCACTGCAATAGTAGGAATAGTTGGAGAAGTTTTTGTTGTGTGGGAATAATCTGAAAATACTGGGTTGTGGCCAAGAATGTGGGAAGCCTCTAGATATTCTTGAGATAATTAGTGAATTTCTATGATATTCTGCTTTTATACCTATGATTGGTCTGGAATAGGCTGTGTCTCACCTCTAACGACACTAACCCTGTACATTCTTGTCGTAACAGACATGGACATTTAAAACTCTCTCTCTGGACAACTAAACATTCAACACAGAAAATGAAGTATATGTTAATAAGATTAGCAGGGATCGAGTGACAGTGTTGTGAGGCTGTCTGCGTGACAGTGTTGTGAGGCTGTCTGCGTGACAGTGTTGTGAGGCTGTAAATAACAAAAAAGGCACAATACCGTGACTGGAACGATACACAAATAACCCGCACATAAAAGAGAGAAGCTTACGACGACGTTTCGGTCCGACTTGGACCATTGACAAAGTCACACTAACCAGAGGGGGAGCAGGACGGCTATGTATAGGCAGGAAGAGGTGGTGGTAGTAGTAGAAGTAGTAGTACAAGAGTTGTATATAATACCGACAAGATGAAATTAAGACACATGCACAACACCCGGGTGTTGTGCATGTGTCTTAATTTCATCTTGTCGGTATTATATACAATTCCTGTACTACTACTACTACTACTACTACTACTACTACTACTACTACTACTACTACTACTACTACTACTACTACCACCACCTCTTAATGCCTATATATAGCCTTCCTGCTCCCCCTCTGGTTGACGTTGAAAAAGCTTTTGACACTGTCTGGCACCAAGGGCTCAAGTACAAACTCTGCACTAACTTTAACCTGCCTCTCACTACTCGTAAACTCCTCTGCAACTTCCTAGACGGCCGTACCATGAGAATCAAATTCCAAGGCTGTTTCTCTGACTATTTCACACTAAATGCTGGAGTACCCCAGGGATCTGTCCTCTCCCCTACCCTCTACATTTTATACACTTACGACATTCCAACACCTGTATACCACAACTCCATCACACTAGCCTATGCAGACGACATTACACAACTTATCACTCATGCCAATATAGATACACTCACACACAAAACACAAAATGAGGTCGACAGGATAGCCATCTGGGAACAAAAATGGAAGATCAAAACCAATGCAGCTAAATCCAGCATTACATATTTTAACTACAGAAAACGTGATCCTCCATTACCTGTCGAGCTCAGAACAGCTGACACCCGCACTTACATCCCCATGACACAATCTGTCACTGTCCTTGGCGTTAATCTTGACTACCTTCTACGCTTACACGGACACATTCACTCAAGGCATGCAATAGCTAGTAAGGCCCTTGCGGGCCTCTACAAGCTGAAACATGCCTCTCAACTCACCAAACTACTCCTCTACAAATCCCTTATACGTCCTCTGATAAGTTACTCTCCTCTAGCCCTCTCTCTTGCAGCAAAAACAAACTTACTTAAACTGCAGCGTGTCCAGAACAAGGCGCTGCGCTGGGTGCTTGATGTCAGATGGGAGGACTTCGCCACATGCGAGTCTCTACATGCCCAGTTAGACATCCCTGCGCTGAATCTGTACTGGAAGACGCTCAGTGACAGACAGATTGACAAACTCGTGACACGACATGACTACTGGACCTCTCTCCTTGACGAAGACATTCGCAGACCCACAAACCAACACAACCTTTTCTACTCCTTGCATGATCCTGCTCCTAACCCTATTTACAAATAACCTTGGATTCTCCGAGAGGTACCTTCTATGACAGGTACCATTCTCTGATCCACGTTCGCCTTACCCTTTGGGTTAAGACATGCCTCAGTTCTACACTCCTCTCTAGCTCTAAACGTCGCATGTCCCTTCCTTCCCGATCGCCCCACCGGAGTCCCAACAGAAGAGCCTGAATTTCTCTTCTCAATATCTGTCCCACGATCGCCTCGCTGCTGGGTTAAGCCCTGGCTCTATTTCTACGACTAAGAACACTCCTCTCCAGCACTGTTCTTCGTCTGTCCCGTCTTCCCCGCTCATCCCATTTGGGATCTTACCTGAACTTTCGTTTGTTCGTTCGTCGTTCCCTCTGGTTAGTGTGACTTTGTCAATGGTCCAAGTCGGACCGAAACGTCGTCGTAAGCTTCTCTCTTTTATGTGCGGGTTATTTGTGTATTGTGAGGCTGTCTGCGTGACAGTGTTGTGAGGCTGTCTGCGTGACAGTGTTGTGAGGCTGTCTGCATGACAGTGTTGTGAGGATGCCTACGTGACAGTGCTGTGAGGCTGTCTGCGTGACAGTGCTGTGAGGCTGTCTGCGTGAGAGTGTTGTGAGGATGCCTGCGTGACAGTGTTGTGAGGATGCCTGCGTGACAGTGTTGTGTGGCTGTCTGCGTGACAGTGTTGTGAGGATGCCTGCGTGACAGTGCTGTGAGGCTGTCTGCGTGACAGTGTTGTGAGGATGCCTGCGTGACAGTGTTGTGAGGATGCCTGCGTGACAGTGTTGTGTGGCTGTCTGCGTGACAGTGTTGTGAGGATGCCTGCGTGACAGTGCTGTGAGGCTGTCTGCGTGACAGTGTTGTGAGGATGCCTGCGTGACAGTGTCGTGAGGCTGTCTGCGTGACAGTGTTGTGAGGCTGTCTGCGTGACAGTATTGTGAGGATGCTTGCGTGACAGTGCTGTGAGGCTGTCTGCGTGACAGTGTTGTGAGGATGCCTGCATGACAGTGTTGTGAGGCTGACTGCGTGACAGTTTGTGAGGCTGTCTGCGTGACAGTGCTGTAAGACTGTCTGCGTGACAGTGTTGTGAGGATGCCTGCGTGACAGTATTTTGAGGCTGTCTGCATGACAGTAGTGTGAAGATGCCTGCATGACAGTGTTGTGAGAATTCCTGCGTTACAGTGTCGTGAGGCTGCCTACATGACAATGTTGCGAGGATGCCTGTGTGACAGTGTTGTGAGGATGCCTGCGTGACAGTGTTGTGAGGATGCCTGCATGACAGTGTTGTGAGGGTGCCTGCGTGAGAGTGTTGTGAGAATGCCTGCGTGACTGTGTTGTGAGGCTGCCTGCGTGGTAGTGTTGCGAGGCTGCCTGCGTGGCAGTGTTGCGAGGCTGCCTGCCTGGTAGTGTTGTGAGGCTGCCTGCGTGGTAGTGTTGCGAGGCTGCCTGCGTGGCAGTGTTGCGAGGCTGCCTGCGTGGCAGTGTTGTGAGGCTGCCTGCGTGGTAGTGTTGCGAGGCTGCCTGCGTGGTAGTGTTGTGAGGCTGCCTACGTGGCAGTGTTGTGAGGCTGCCTGCGTGGTAGTGTTGTGAGGCTGCCAGCGTGGTAGTGTTATGAGGCTTCCTGCGTGGCAGTGTTGTGAGGCTGCCTGCGTGGTAGTGTTGCGAGGCTGCCTGCGTGGTAGTGTTGTGAGGCTGCCTGCGTGGCAGTGTTGTGAGGCTGCCTGCGTGGTAGTGTTGCGAGGCTGCCTGCGTGGCAGTGTTGCGAGGCTGCTTGCTTGGTAGTGTTGTGAGGCTGCCTGCGTGGTAGTGTTGCGAGGCTGCCTGCTTGGTAGTGTTGCAAGGCTGCCTGCGTGACTGTGTTGTGTGGCTGCCTGCGTGGTAGTGTTGCGAGGCTGCCTGCGTGGTAGTGTTGTGAAGCTGCCTGCGTGGCAGTGTTGTGAGGCTGCCTGCGTGGTAGTGTTGTGAGGCTACATGCGCGGTAGTGTTGTGAGGCTGCCTGCGTGGTAGTTTTTGTGAGGCTGCCTGCGTGGTAGTGTTGTGAGGCTACCTACGTGGTAGTGTTGTGAGGCTGTCTGCGTGGTAGTGTTGTGAGGCTGCCTGCGTGGTAGTGTTGTGAGGCTGCCTGCGTGGTAGTGTTGTGAGGCTGCCTGCGTGGTAGTGTTGTGAGGCTGCCTGCGTGGTAGTGTTGTGAGGCTGCCTGCGTGGTAGTGTTGCGAGGCTCCCTGTGTGGTAGTGTTGCGAGGCTGCCTGCGTGGTAGTGCTGTGAGGCTGCCTGCATGGTAGTGTTGTGAGGCTGCCTGCGTGGTAGTGTTGTGAGGCTGCCTGCGTGGTAGTGTTGAGAGAGTACCTGCATGGTACTGTTGTGAAGCTGCCTGTGTGGTAGCGTTGTGAGGCTGCCTGCCTGGTAGTGTTGTGAGGCTACCTGCGTGGTAGTGTTGTGAGACTACCTGCATGGTAGTGTTGTGAGGCTGCCTGCGTGGTAGTGTTGTGAGGCTGCCTGCGTGGTATGTTTTGAGGCTGCCTGCGTGGTAGTGTTGAGAGAGTACCTGCGTGGTAGTGTTGAGAGAGTACCTGCGTGGTAGTGTTGAGAGGCTGCCTGCGTGGCAGTGTTGCGAGGCTGCCTGCGTGGCAGTGTTTCGAGGCTGCCTGAGTGGTAGTGTTGCGAGGCTGCCTGCGTGGCAGTGTTGCGAGGGTAGGTGTGACCGGTGTGTGTCAGTTCTGATGTAAGGGTAGGTGTGACCGGTGTGTGTCAGTTCTGATGTAAGGGTAGGTGTGACCGGTGTGTGTCAGTTCTGATGTAAGGGTAGGTGTGACCGGTGTGTGTCAGTTCTGATGTAAGGGTAGGTGTGACTGGTGTGTGTCAGTTCTGATGTAAGGGTAGGTGTGACCGGTGTGTGTCAGTTCTGATGTAAGGGTAGGTGTGACCGGTGTGTGTCAGTTCTGATGTAAGGGTAGGTGTGACCGGTGTGTGTCAGTTCTGATGTAAGGGTAGGTGTGACCGGTGTGTGTCAGTTCTGATGTAAGGGTAGGTGTGACCGGTGTGTGTCAGTTCTGATGTAAGGGTAGGTGTGACCGGTGTGTGTCAGTTCTGATGTAAGGGTAGGTGTGACCGGTGTGTGTCAGTTCTGATGTAAGGGTAGGTGTGACCGGTGTGTGTCAGTTCTGATGTAAGGGTAGGTGTGACCGGTGTGTGTCAGTTCTGATGTAAGGGTAGGTGTGACCGGTGTGTGTCAGTTCTGATGTAAGGGTAGGTGTGACCGGTGTGTTTCATCGCTCTAGTATTTCCTACATCTATAAAATCGAAAAAATCTGTATGTCCAATAATATTTCGGATCCCCTGCTCGTCCACTGCAAATAGATCATAACTTGACCTCTTTTCTACTCCCTCATGGCCATGCATAATAAGCGTCGATCGTCGTTCCTCCTATATCCTCTCCTTTCAAATTTTCCTGTCTTTTGTTATAAATTCCTTTGGTGCTCCCCATTTCATTTTCCATTCCAGAATTTCTGGGATCTTTTCCGCAACTTCAGTTCTTTCATCTGTGTCTGTTTCATTTTTTTCCTTTTTTTCGTGACCCTTTGTCATTTTTAACTTCAGCTGCTTTCTGAGGTTTTCTCCAGCAGCAGCAACAACTTTCTCCTCAGTATTTTCCTTGCCTTTGTTACTTTCTTCTAACGACTTTTAGACTTATCTACTTATCTAAGTTTTGTGGGAAGGCTTATTCATGACATGTCCTCCTCTCCATGACAGTTGTCACAGCCCAGAACTAGGTAGTATTTTCGGTCCGTATCTCAGGTAAGTTTGCTGTATCTCCTGAATAATGACAATGCCATTAATCAACTGGTGGTGAACAGTATGCATCAGCAGCATCCACACAACTCACAAGCGAAGTCTCAAAGGATGAACTGCAGCTTTGGGCATTATTGACTAGAAAGGTTAGCTTATTGATCCAAAAAATAGTGGCACTTCTGACTTCAGAGCCAATCCCTTGCTAGTAAAGTATGCCTACTCCTTGACTACTCACGAGCAACAGCACCTCCTTCACTGCTAACAGATTACCAGTCTAATTACCTCATCAGTCCTATATTGTGATTAGGTAATGAAATGGACTACTATACAAGTACTTTTTTTTAATTTAAGTAAATTGCAAGGAGAGTGGAGTCTTAAGTAAGAGCAACTAATGCAACCGGACAGCCCCACACTTGCCACTTGATAGTTCACACTTGTAGAACCACCAACCACTTCATGTTTGATCTGAAATATCCTGGAAAAATGCTAAAGGGTAACTTATTCGGAAATATACACACACATCCAACCATCTGAAAACACAAAGGTTCTCCCACTGTTAACACCTACAAAAGGAAACTATATTTATGCAATAGTTGTCTTTGTACATGTTCTATACATCACTTAGCTTGACTATAGAACTGAGAAGAATATCGTTGCGTATTCCCATGACCAGCTGATTCCCGGGATTAAGAAAGTACAAAGATTATCTGATGGGAGTTAAATCATTAATATCTACTTCATTGTCAAAGCTGTGTCACCCTTGTGGGTTTAGCGCCTGGATTTGATTATAATAATCTACCTCATTATAACGCAGTGAGCGCCACAGTGTCAACGATGTTGATTCCTCGGTTGCCCCCGATTCAAAGTTTCCACCATCCTATAAAGTTACACCCGATTCAAAAGTTTCACCCGATTCAAAAAGTTTCACCGGATTCAAAAGCTACACCCGATTCAAAAATTCCACCCGATTCAAAGATTTCACCCGATTCAAAAGTTTCACCCGATTCAAAAATTTCACCCGATTCAAAAGTTCCACTCGATTCAAAAATCTCACCCGATTGAAAAGTTTTACCCGATTCAAAAGCTTCACCCGATTCAAAAGCTTCACCCGATTCAAAAGTTTCACCCGATTCAAAAGTTTCACCCGATTCAAAAGCTTCACCCGATTCAAAACTTTCACCCGATTCAAAAGTTTCCACCATGAAGAAATAAAATGTGACAGTAATCTCCTGAGGAACCTTAATTAAGATCGAGCAAGAAGCTCACTAAGGAAAATAATGGGAGTTACAATCACAACACAATCACAACACAATCACAACAGTAAATATCTCTTGGAAAGTGAACTCTGTAACCGAGATCCAGTTGTCATCGTCTGGAACGCAGCGGCGGCCAGACCTGTCCAGCAAACATTGCCAGACTGATCAACACTCATTACTAACTCTCTAAGTTATATATGGGAAACAATTACCCAAATGATTCTCTATGAAACATAACATTGTAAAAAATCTTGAGTATCAGACATCCAGAGCAATTACCATGGAAAATATGGCAATTTCTTGAAGCATCGTCAACATCTACCCAGTATCTGGAATACGTTTATACTGATAATGACAATGATGGAATGATAATCAATACAGATAATCAACAAGTCTTAATAATCCTGAGAGAAGAAGTGTGGGAGAAGATCCCCTCACAAAAATAGCTGGAGGTTTAATAACAATCATTACCACTTTCAACCAATGGAAGGATTACAACCTACGTGACCTCCATCCACTGCTGGCAATTTATATGACTATCGTTCAAGACGACTATCCTCTTCCACCACCCATTAACAAACGAATTACCCTTGAGGATCTGAGAGTAGTCGCAAAGAGAAGAAGAAATAAGGCCCTATAACTTTTGGCATAACAGCCAAACTGTTCATCACCTCCCTCTCAACTGTCATGAGTCACTGCTGTATATCTACGGTATCCTGACTTCGGGTTATTTTTCCAGAGATTGTCATGATGGCAAAAATGATATTCATTGACATACCCAATAAATATTAGTAATAGCGCGAGAATTATAGACCCATCTCCGTATTAGAGGTCACCGGTATGATCTTTGCAAAAATAATCTCCACTGAAAGCATAACACCAAACCAGCTGAGAGCAGAACCAGTAAGTACCAGGCAGTGGGCCACCTGCACTCCCACCTTGTGCCTACATCTCAACGTCGTCTACGAGGCTGTCGACTTCCTACGTAAATAAATTAGCCAAGCACTTATTACGACGAGGGACTTAGAAGTCGTTTGGTAGTCTGAACACACCGACCACAACAGAACTTCTTGGTAGTGATATATAGTTTCTTAACTAACAGAAGCATCATTCCCTCTTTTAACTATAGAACGACAGACATTCACACCTACAGATGAAGCACCCCAGGACCCTTCTCTGAGCACAATTCTATTCCTAACTTGTGTTAATGACCTCCCTCAGCCTGAGTAAAAAGAAGCCATCATTACTGAATTTGCTGTCTATGTAATACTTGTCTTCTCCACCCCTGCTGGCAGAAACGGCAAACACACGAGAATGATTGAGTTAATAAACAAATAACTGAGAAAAATCGACAACTGGGAGATGATATTGAGAATTACCACAAACCCTTGCAAAGTACCTCTCAGTACTTTGGGTTGTTACCCTCTGTCAGTAGAGAACAACAGAGAAATTCAAAAAACATTCCTATTGTTATAAAAAACACAAATAAAACCTTGAGCTATGAAAATGACCACGATACACATCAATGACGAGGTATATGTAGCACAAGCCCGTCTTGCTCAGTTGTTAAATTCTGCCAGGACCTGGCATACATCAAGAAACTCCTCTACAAGATGGTGATACCAACAATGCTAGAATAACTATGCTTGCCCTTGTAGCTTATCCCGAATAAAACATGCTGAAACTACATTGTCCAGAATACGGCCCTACGTTTTATCCTAAACACACAGCCGAGATAGAGTTCGAATGGAGGGTCTTCATGTTCTGCACAAGATTGATGCAATTCACGTCATACTCGGTGAGCTTCAGAAACACCAGGTGTATTGCATGATTTACAAAGAGATATTGAAGACTGGATAACACCTGAACCAGTCAACGTTCAAAATACTGCAGAAAAATCCATTTCTACTGTGACACCCAAGATCACACCACCAGGCAGAACACCGAGACTGTTGAAGGCAGAACACCGTGCCCAGAAAATACCAGTAACGGGCCACATGTGCGATCACCTGGGAACCACAAGCTTACTCAGCTGCGAACTTCCACCACAAGGAACGCTGCTTCATAAAACAAAATATTACCCACACGTAACGCCCTGTATACATGTGTTCTAGTTTTGGATAGTGCGGTATGAATCCTACATAAATATCAAGATTACGTAAAATGCTATCCACTGACATCCCCACATCCTTGTCCATCCATCTATATCCTTCTTCGTCCCCATCCTTACCAGGGCTCTGATCATCGTTCGTTCGTATTTCAGAGGTACAAGGAAAAGCCATTGCTTCAGGAATTTAACCCTTGCTAGCAATAATATGCAACAAATAATGATACAGAACTAGAATATTTCATCTCTCAGAATGCTGTTATATTATACATTGACCTCTATGACAAGGTCGTAACAGAGGACATTGATAATTTATGCTGAAATGGTATATAATAGAAACGAGTTGAAGACGCATGTGCAATGTTAAAATGTTGAAATGTTTCGGCTACGAGGTAGAATTCTTTAGATGATAAGACACAAGTGGAAGGGTGAGGGACATCTTCTTTACGTCTGTACTGCTTCTGCTGCCGCCTTTGTATTCGACTGAAGGTGCGTACTGTGTAGGCGAACTTGTCGGTACTGTATACTGTTAACACATTCAGGCTTCCTCAGTCAGATACATAGGAGAATGTAATGTAGGCAGCAGTAGTGGCGAGGTAATGAAGTAATCAGAAATATCGTTCCATACAACAGAGCTGAACGTTGCTTCAGGCTGAGGGACTGACCGCCTCCAACTGTTTATCCAAGGTTGGTGGACTGATTACATAATCTTTACCTAGCAATTACATCTATTTAAAATTCATTCTCTGTATTTGACTGAAGAAGCCTACCACATGCGAAAAGTTTCAACAATGAAGATTCCCAAATGTTGCAAGTGTGTCTATTCATCAACATTGATAATATTACTTGCAAAAATATTTTACACCTATGTCTAATACACTGGCAGAAATTATACAGTTAATTCACTATAACTATGTCAGAAAATATTTGTTTAAAGAACGCAAATAAAATTTATACTGCACACGCTTTAATCATAATGTTTTGATCGCTTTCATCTACATGTGTTTTGGCAACTAATACAATTAATGGTATATGACTGATTTCACTTTAAATACATGTTATATTAACTCATTGTTACGAATCTTCAAACTCACATCTACGAACGATATCCTGTAATGCCGATACGTACCAGCTTGTGGCCAGAAGTCATCACAACGTAACATCAGAGGCAATATCCTCACCACTGACTCACGACCCTCTCCTGCAAAGAATTAATAGACACAACACCGTGACTGGAACAATACACAACCCGCACATAGGAGAAAGAAACAGCGTCATAAGCTTGTCTCCTATGTGCGGGTTATGTTATCCTACATTACACTTGTAATCAATTCATTATCAGGTGATTCCTAACCCTTTCCCTGAGGTACGGTTCTGACGACTGACTCAGGATCCAGACCTAAATTAAAAGTGAAACTGATTCATAATCAAGTGATATTTCAGCATATTTCAGCGTATTAGCAGTAGAGTAACTCTTCACACTTTCACAAAACAGTTTAATAATTGGTACAGATATGGAGAGTATGTATTATTAAGGTATTCATTATGTGTAATAACGACAGCCTATACCATCATTCAATAATGACAACAACATATATTATACATACACTGTGGGTTATTGTTCATTACATGAACCTAAATTACAAATAGAGTGAAACACACGACAATCAGTTTACAAACACATTAAATTAATTCATCCACGCACATCAAGATTAATAGCTTAATTTACTGAGCAGTTGCAGGAGTGGTAATGATCTTGTTGTTGAGTTGGTGATGCTAGTGGTAATGGCGGAGCGTTGATAGTGGTGGCCGCTTTGGTGCTAGTTCTGGTAATGGTGTGTGAGTAAGAAGTTGTGGTCAGGTAGGTGGTGGTGGAAGTTGTAATGAACCATGCTGAGGCGAGTTACCGGTCACTGAGTATGACATCAGTCACAAAGGCCAGTAACTATATCAGTTCAAGTCACCTACCGAGAGAAGCCGCGTGGATGGTGGAGTGTTGGAGGGAGACCCAGACACCGCTGAGGGTGGTAGTGTTGGAGGGAAACCCAGACACCACTGAGGGTGGTGGTGTTGGAGGAAGACACAGACACCACTGAGGGTGGTGGTGTTGGAGGGAGACCCAGACACCGCTGAGGGTGGTAGTGTTGGAGGGAAACCCAGACACCACTGAGGGTGGTGGAGTGTTGGAGGGAGACCCAGACACCACTGGCAGTGGTGGAGTGTTGGAGGGAGACCCAGACACCACTGACAGGGTGGAGTGTTGGAGGAAGACACACACCACTGATGGTGGTGGTGTTGCAGGAAGACACAGACACCACTGATGGTGGTGGTGTTGCAGGAAGACACAGACACCACTGATGGTGGTGGTGTTGCAGGAAGACACAGACACCACTGATGGTGGTGGTGTTGCAGGAAGACACAGACACCACTAAGGGTTGTGATAAATGGTTTGAAAAACCGACAAGATGAAGATTGAGACACTTATGCAACATATGTGAATCTTTATTCAGGAAACGTTTCGCCACACAGTGACTTCATCAGTCCAATAAAAAGTAGAAAGGTGTAAGGAGAGAAGGAATTTGATGGACTGAACACATCGACTCCAGGCTGAGAGACTGATTACCTCAAACTCCTTCTCTCCTTACACCTTTCTACTTTGTATTGGACTGATGAAGCCACTGTGTGCCGAAACGTTTCCTGAATAAAGATTCCCATATGTTGCATAAGTGTCTCAATCTTCACCACTGAGGGTGGTCCACTGAAGGTTCTAACAGCAAGTACTGTAACCTAACTGCAGGATATTTCAGTATTGCTTATCACTGCGTCATAGGTATTTTTCTTGACGCTGGACTGTGTGTTGACTCTATATGTTGCATTAACCACAGGTACGGTACTGTTTTCAGGTGTTGCGTTGAGCTAGTGTGTTGTTTTGACCTCGTGAGTTGTTTTCACCTAGTTGTGTTGACCTTATGTTCTAGTGAACCCCAAATTATATGAAGCTCCTAGGTGTTGTGTTGACCTCCAGGTGCTGTGTTGACACCAGGTTTTTGTGTTGACCTTAAGTGTTTAGTTCACACTCAAGTTTTGCGTTGACTCAAGGGGTAATGTTGGCCCCATCTGTTGTGTTGACCACAGGCATTGTGTTGACCTCAGGTGTTGTGTTGATAAAGTTGTGTGTTTACACAAAGGTGTTTGGATGATGCTATATGTTGTGTTGACCTTATGTGTTGCGCTCGCCCCAGGTATTATGATGAAATATACATTTCTTTTGACCCTAGGTGTTGTGATGGTCCTAGGCGTTGCGTATGCCCTAGGTGTTATGTTGACCCGATATAATTTGACCCTAGGTGTGAGGAAGAGATCACGAAATGTAATTATTTCCAGTCTACTTTAGGAAAATATATTTAAAAAAATATTTAAATTGGCATATGGATAATGATCTTAAATTCTGTATCTTTATCACATAAACATTAAAATATTTAGTCTCTGAAGAAATTATGGAAAAAACTAGTAAAATAAAACACTGGCCAGAACTAGTAACGCTTACGAATTTAGAATGAAGTCGAGAGCCTAAGGCATCTGTGAACTTCAAGAACATAAGAACATAAGAAAGATGGAACACTGCAAAAGGCCTACTGACCCATGCAGAGCAGGTCCATGTCCCCCCACCGCGGATTAGCTCAATGACCCACCCAGTCTGGTCACCTCCACTCAAGGAAGGAGCACGGCACCAGACCCAGCAGCACAAGCTAGTCAGGTCCAACACACACCCTCCCACACCCACTCTTGTATTTATCTAACCTATTTTTAAAACTACACAACGTTTTAGCCTGAATAACTGTACTCGGAAGTTTGTTCCACTCATCCACAACTCTATCACCAAACCAGTACTTTCCTATATCCTTCCTGAACCTGAATTTTTCCAACTTGAAACCATTGCTGCGAGTCCTGTCTTGGCTGGAAATTTTCAGCACGCTGTTTACATCCTCGTCGAATCGACCTTAGCTCTGTGAAGACCTGTTTGTGTGCTCTTGAGTGGTGACCTGTACTTTGAGTGCTGACCTGTACTTAACTCTGTGAAGAAGTGTCTTGTTTGCTCCCGTGGACTGAACCAAGATGCCCTCCATCGAGCAACTTTACCAGCAACTTAAGGAAGAATTGAAGGCAGCGAAGATGGAGATACGGCGATTGACCGAGGAAAACAAGAGAATTCGTAGTAGTCCTCCTGTTTCGAGTCCTCAGGTCAAGAAGGGATCGTGGTCAGTGGCTGGACAGCAGGGGACGACGAAGTTGACGATCAAGAAGACGAATGGAAAGCCAGAAACGATGAAGAAGAAAGAGACTGCTGTGGAAACTCCCGTGGAAACCTCCAACGCATTCTCGGTGCTACCCGACGAATGTGAGTCTACTACTGGGATCGTCACGACGAACGACAAGGAAGGTAAGAATATTGTTGTTGTTGGGGATAGCCAGGTTAGATACATGGATAGGGCATTCTGCTTGAAGGACAGGAGTAGGAGACAAAGGGTATGCTTTCCTGGGGCTGGGATGGAGGACATTGTTAGCCGGCTTGACAACATCATGAACGGTAATGGGATCAATCCTATTATTTGCCTCAGTGCTGGAGGCAATGATGTAGGCAAGCGTAGAAGTGAGGATTTAGTTAGAAAGTTCAGGACAGCTATAGACATGATTAGGAAGAAGGGGGGCGCCCTGTTATATGTGGCATTTTGCCAAGAAGAGGTGTTGGTAATGAATGGTTGTCCAGAGCAATTGGTATTAATTGTTGGCTGGATAAACACTGTAAGGATAATGCAGTACCATTCATTGACAACTGGGACAACTTCTATGGCCGAAATGACATGTATGCCAGGGATGGGGTTCACTTATCCAGGGCAGGTGTGGGTTTTCTTGCTAACTCAGTTGAGGGGGTTGTTAGGACTTTAAACTAGGATTAGTTAGAGGTATGGGTTTAGAAATGATTAATAATGAGTATGGATATATTGACTTATGCTCTGATATTAAGAATCTTAATAGTAACTGTCATGGAGTAACTCTGGGTATTGATAATTTCAGAAATTGTGTAAAAACAAAGATGAATAGGAAAAATGTGCAGAAGAAAAAACATATGATGGTATTTTATGCTAACAGTCGAAGTGCAAGAAATAAAATTAATGAACTACGTTTGGTAGCATGTGCTGGGAACTTTGATATCATTGCATTAACTGAAACGTGGTATGATTTAAAGAGTCGGGATATGACTGCTGAGTGTAATATTCAGGGATTTAAGTTATTCAATGTGGATAGATGTAATGGGAAGGGGGGAGGAGTTGCATTGTATGTTCGAGAAAATATTAATTGTTGCATAAAAAAAGGTATAAAAATAGATGGAGCAGTAACAGAGTCTGTTTGGGTAGAGTTCGTGGAGGGTCAAGAAAAACTAATTCTAGGTGTAATATACCGACCTCCAGGCTTGGATCACGATAGAGGGAGACTTCTTTGGGACGAAATTGTTAGGGCTTCTGGACACAGTAACGTAGTCATAGTAGGGGACTTTAACTTTAGCCAAATTGACTGGAATTCTTTGACAGGTAATCTAGAGTCCAGTGACTTCATGGAAACAGTTCAGGACTGTTTTCTGAAACAGAGTGTAACTGAACCTACCAGGGGTAATAATTTGCTAGACCTAGTCTTGTCAAATAAGGAAACACTAGTGAATAATCTGGAGATCACTGAAGAGCTTGGCGCAAGTGATCACAAATCCATCACCTTTAGCATTAATTGGGAATGCAAGAATAATGATAATACAGTAAAAATCCCCGATTTTCGTTCTGCCGATTATAATGGACTTAGGGAACATCTGTCTAATCTTGATTGGGGATATCTAGCTAATGACTTTATTGACGATAATCATACTTATGAATATGAAGGGATCTGCTTTTATGATTACATAAGAACATAAGAACATAAGAAAGGAGGAACACTGCAGCAGGCCTGTTGGCCCATACTAGGCAGGTCCTTTACAATTCATCCCACTAACAAACATTTGACCTACCCAATTTTCAATGCTACCCAAGAAATAAGCTCTGATGTGCAAGTCCCACTCAAATCCAACCCATCCCACTCATGTATTTATCCAACCTAAATTTGAAACTACCCAAAGTCCTAGCCTCAATAACCCAACTAGGTAGACTGTTCCACTCATCAACTACCCTATTTCCAAACCAATACTTTCCTATGTCCTTTCTAAATCTAAACTTATCTAATTTAAATCCATTACTGCGGGTTCTCTCTTGGAGAGATATCCTCAAGACCTTGTTAATATCCCCTTTATTAATACCTATCTTCCACTTATACACTTCGATCAGGTCTCCCCTCATTCTTCGTCTAACAAGTGAATGTAACTTAAGAGTCTTCAATCTTTCTTCATAAGGAAGATTTCTAATGCTATGTATTAATTTAGTCATCCTACGCTGAATGTTTTCTAACGAATTTATGTCCATTCTGTAATATGGAGACCAGAATTGAGCTGCATAATCTAGGTGAGGCCTTACTAATGATGTATAAAGCTGCAGTATGACCTCTGGACTTCTGTTGCTTACACTTCTTGATATAAATCCCAGTAATCTATTTGCCTTATTACGTACGCTTAGGCATTGCTGTCTTGGTTTAAGGTTGCTGCTTACCATAACCCCCAAGTCCTTTTCGCAATCTGTATGGTTAAGTTCTACATTATTTAACTTATAAGTGCTAGGGTTATGGACACTCCCGAGCTTCAGAACCTTGCATTTATCTACATTGAACTGCATCTGCCACTTTTCTGACCAAGAGTAGAGTTTGTCTAAATCCTCCTGAAGTTCCCTAACATCTACGTTTGAATCAATTATCCTACCTATCTTCGTGTCATCGGCGAATTTGCTCATATCACTAGTAATTCCTTCATCAAGATCATTGATATATATAATAAACAACAACGGGCCCAAGACTGATCCCTGTGGAACGCCACTTGTTACTGATCCCCACTCGGATTTAACCCCATTTATGGACACTCTTTGCTTCCTGTCTGTGAGCCATGATTCGATCCACGAGAGCACCCTTCCCCCAATGCCATGAGCTGCTACTTTCTTCAACAGTCTTTGGTGCGGAACTCTATCAAATGCCTTACTAAAATCTAAGTAAATAATATCAAATTCTTTATCGTGGTCAACAGCCTCAAAAGCTTTACTGAAGAAAGTTAATAAATTAGTTAGACAAGACCGGCCTCTTGTGAATCCATGCTGAGTATCATTAATCAAGCTATGCTTATCGAGATGGCTTCTTATAATCTCAGCTATAATTGACTCTAGTAATTTGCCTACAATTGAGGTCAGGCTTATTGGGCGGTAATTTGACGGTAACGACTTGTCCCCTGTTTTAAAAATAGGAATTACATTAGCCATCTTCCACATATCAGACACTGCACCTGTTTGAAGAGATAAATTAAAAATATTAGTTAATGGTTCACAGACTTCCATTTTGCATTCCTTTAGAACCCTTGAAAAAACCTCATCAGGACCCGGTGACTTATTTTGCTTCAGTCTGTCTATCTGCTTCACAACCATTTCACTAGTGACTGTGATGTTACATAATTTATCTTCTTCTGATCCACTATAAAAATTAATTACCGGAATATTATTAGTGTCTTCCTGTGTAAAAACCGAGAGAAAATAATTATTTAAAATCGAGCACATTTCATTCTCTTTGTCAGTAAGATGCCCATAGTTATTTTTAAGGGGACCTATCTTATCTCTGACTTTTGTTCTATAGACCTGGAAAAAACTTTTTGGGTTAGTTTTAGAATCCCTAGCAACTTTAATTTCATAGTCCCTTTTAGCTTTTCTTATCCCCTTTTTAATGTCCCTCTTAATGTCAATATACTGATTCATAAGATGACCCTCGCCTCTTTTGATACGCCTATAAATTCCTTTCTTATGCCCTAGTAGATATTTCAGCCTATTATTCATCCATTTTGGGTCATTTCTATTTGATCTAATTTCCTTATAAGGGATAAACGTTCTTTGAGCAGCATGTATTGTGTTCAGAAAACTGTCATATTGATAGCTCTCTTCGTTACCCCAGTCAACAGATGATAAGTGTTCTCTAAGCCCATCGTAATCTGCTAAGCGAAAATCTGGGACTGTTACTGAGTTATCCCTACTATCATACTTCCATTCAATTCTACATGTAATTGATTTGTGGTCGCTAGCACCCAGTTCCTCTGAAACTTCTAAATTATTAACAAGGGATTCATTGTTTGCCAGAACTAAGTCAAGCAGGTTATTACCCCTTGTAGGTTCTGTCACAAACTGCTTCAAAAAACAATCCTGAACTACTTCTAAGAAATCGTATGATTCTAAATTCCCAGTCAAGAAATTCCAATCAATATGACTAAAGTTAAAGTCTCCTAGAATTACTACATTATCGTGCCTTGTGGCCCTAACAATTTCCTCCCATAGTAGTCTCCCCTGGTCCCTATCTAAATTTGGGGGACGGTATATCACACCTAAAATTAATTTTTCATGCCCCTCTGAAAATTCTATCCAAACAGACTCTGTATGTGTTACTTCAGACTTAATACCCGTTTTTATGCAACAGTTCAAGCGATCTCGGACATACAATGCCACCCCACCCCCTTTCCCGATACTTCTATCTACTTGGAACAATTTAAAACCCTGAATGTGACATTCTGCAGGCATGTCCCGACTTTTTGAATTAAACCACGTCTCAGTAATGGCAAATACATCTATGTTACCTGCACTAGCAACTAGTCTCAACTCGTCCATCTTATTCCTAGCACTGCGACTATTTGTGTAATAAATATTTAATGACCCTCCTATCTCTTTACCCTTCCTGCTCCTTTCTGTTATTCCACTAAACCTATTACTGTCATTGTCAATTAGTGCCACTGGCTTTCCAATATCCTCCTCATTTTGCCTATTACTAGTTCTCCTAGTACTCATGTTACTACCCTGCGACTTCACAGTTTTCCCGCCAAAACCCATACCACTAACTATTCCTAGTTTAAAGACCTAACAGCTCCCTCCACTGCGTTGGCCAGTGCTCCCACCCCACACCTAGACAAGTGAACCCCATCCCTGGCATACATGTCATTTCTGCCATAGAAGAGGTCCCAGTTGTCAATGAATGTTACCGCATTTTCCTTACAGTATTTGTCCAGCCAGCAATTGACACCAATTGCTCTGGACAACCATTCATTTCCAACTCCTCTCCTTGGCAAAATGCCACATATGACAGGTTTCCCACCCTTCTTCCTAATTATCTCTATTGCTGACCTATACCTGCTAATCAGGTCCTCACTCCTACGTCTGCCAACATCGTTGCCTCCAGCACTGAGACAGATAATAGGATTGCTCCCATTACCTCTCATGATGTCATCCAGACGGCTAACAATATCCTTCATCCCAGCCCCAGGAAAACACACTCTCTGCCTCCTACTCCTATCCTTCAAACAGAATGCCCTATCCATGTACCTAATCTGGCTATCCCCAACAACAACAATGTTTTTACCTTCCTTGGCGTCGTCCGTAGTGATGCTCCGAGTAGTCGACTCACATTCGCCAGGTAGCATTACACCACTTGTAGAATTCGTCATGACGTTCTCGATGGTCTTCGTTGGGGTTTCTAGGGATGTCTCACTCACGTCTGCCAATGCTTCCTTGGTGCTCGTTGTGGCATTCCCAGTAGAACACTCACATTCGTCAGGTAGCACCGAGAATGAGTTGGAAGTTTCCACGGCAGTCTTCTGGTTTCTCGTTGTTTCTGCCTCTCCAACCGTTTTCTTAATCTTCAGCTTGGTTCCATGTTGCCCGGCCACTGACCAAGCTCCCCTCTTAACCTGGGGACTCACAACAGGAGGATTACTACGAATCCTCTTGTTCTCCTCCGTTAATCGCCGTATCTCCAGTTTAGCAACTCTGAGTTCTTCTCTCAGCTGCTGGTAAAGCTGCTCAAGAGAGGGCATCCTGGTTCAGATTCACAGAGAGCACACAAACAGGTCTTCACAGAGCTAAGTACACGTCACCACTGAGCTAAGTACACGTCACCACTGGGCTAAGTACACGTCACCACTCAAGCTAAGTACACGTCACCACGGGTAAGTACACGTCACCACTGAGCTAAGTACACGTCACCACTGAGCTAAGTACACGTCACCACTGAGCTAAGTACACGTCACCACTGTTAAGTACACGTCACCACTGAGCTAAGTACACGTCACCACTCAGAGAGAAATTAGGTCTAATAATAACGATCCCAAATGGGTTAACAGGAGGCTAAAGCATCTATTAGGGGAGAAAAGGGGAATTTATAGGCGCATCAGAAGAGGAGAGGTTAACCTTACTGACCAATATGTTCAGCTTAAAAGAGAAGTTAAAAAGGCGATTAGAAAGGCTAAACGTGACTATGAAATTAGAGTCGCTTCAAGTGTATAGGACGAAGGTGTAGGAAAAAGTAGGACCTCTGAAATCTGTGAATGGACAGCTGACGGATAATGAACTTCAAACGTGTTCCTTATTTAATGACTATTTTTTGTCAGTTTTTACACAGGAAGATGTAAATGAGATTCCAGTAATTAACAATTATTTAGTTCCTGATGAATTTAAGTTAACTAATATTACTGTCACGAGGGACATGGTTATTAAACAGATAGACAAACTGAAACAAAATAAGTCCCCGGGACCCGATGAGTTGTTTTCAAGGGTACTTAAGGAATGCAAGATGGAGCTTAGTCAGCCATTAACGAGTGTATTCAATGCGTCCATCCTTACCAGTATTGTGCCAGAGATGTGGAAGATGGCTAATGTGGTTCCTATATTCAAATCAGGGGATAAGTCCACTCCTTCAAATTACCGTCCAATAAGCCTGACATCTATAGTGGGCAAGTTATTAGAATCAATTATAGCTGACATTATCAGAAGTCACCTTGAAGAGCATAACTTGATAAATGAATCTCAGCATGGATTCACGAGAGGTCGTTCCTGCCTGACAAACTTACTGACGTTCTTCAATAGAACATTTGAGGCAGTTGACAGTGATAAGGAATATGATATTGTTTATTTGGATTTTAGTAAAGCCTTCGACAGAGTACCTCACAAGAGACTCTTAAGAAAAGTGGCAGTTCATGGTATAGGAGGTAAAGTTCTAGCATGGATTGAGGCATGGCTTACCAATAGAAAGCAGAGAGTTACCATTAATGGAGTGAAATCTGAATGGGGATTAGTCACTAGTGGCGTTCCACAAGGATCAGTTTTAGGCCCTCTCTTGTTCATAATTTACATTAATGACCTTGACGAAGGGATTACTAGTGACATGAGTAAGTTTGCTGATGATACAAAGATAGGCCGTATAATTCACTCTGAGGAGGATATCAATGAACTCCAGGACGATTTGAACAAATTAATGTCTTGGTCTGAGAAATGGCAGATGAAGTTTAATGTGGATAAGTGTAAGGTACTTGCCCTTGGTAATGAAAATAACCCTCGAAGCTATAATCTAGGTGAAGTAGAGCTTGGTCATACAGAATGTGAAAAAGACTTGGGAGTCATGGTAAGCAGAAATCTAAAGCCAAGACAGCAGTGCCTCAGTGTGCGCAACAAGGCCAACAAGATTACTTGGATTTATCTCAAGAAGTATAAGTAACAGAAGTCCAAAAGTTATTTTACAGCTCTATACATCACTAGTGAGGCCTCATTTAGATTATGCTGCTCAGTTTTGGTCCCCTTACTACAGGATGGACATAGACTCATTAGAGAACATAAAGAGAAGAATGACTAAAATGATTTACTGTGTAAGGAACCTGTTGTGTACGAATGGTATATAATACCGACAAGATGAGAGTAAGACACATGTGCAACATCTGGGTATCTTTATTGTAGACGTTTCGCCATCCAGTGGCTTTATCAATACAAATTCCAGGACATAACTTGAAGACAGTAGAACTATGTACAGAAGATGAGGTCATCAGTCCCTCAACCTAGGAGTAGGTGCGAACAGCACCATAGTCGTGGAGATTCTGAAGCAGAAGAAAGAATCCTGGCGCTTATATAGTAACGTCAGGTGAAGCAGACGAGGGCAAATTCACTGGTGGGCGGGATTCCCCAGTGGAAGTAGGTCCTTCCCAAAGAGATGGGTTGTAGTAGTAGTTGTCGTAGTTGTGAAGGTTATGTACATGTCCTCAGAATTAAGATTCCATGATGTTGCAGTGTCTGACAAGTTGTGTACGAATGGTATATAATACCGACAAGATGAGAGTAAGACACATGTGCAACATCTGGGTATCTTTATTGTAGACGTTTCGCCATCCAGTGGCTTTATCAATACAAATTCCAGGACATAACTTGAAGACAGTAGAACTATGTACAGAAGATGAGGTCATCAGTCCCTCAACCTAGGAGTAGGTGCGAACAGCACCATAGTCGTGGAGATTCTGAAGCAGAAGAAAGAATCCTGGCGCTTATATAGTAACGTCAGGTGAAGCAGACGAGGGCAAATTCACTGGTGGGCGGGATTCCCCAGTGGAAGTAGGTCCTTCCCAAAGGGATGGGTTGTAGTAGTAGTTGTCGTAGTTGTGAAGGTTATGTACATGTCCTCAGAATTAAGATTCCATGATGTTGCAGTGTCTGACAAGTTGTGTACGAATGGTATATAATACCGACAAGATGAGAGTAAGACACATGTGCAACATCTGGGTATCTTTATTGTAGACGTTTCGCCATCCAGTGGCTTTATCAATACAAATTCCAGGACATAACTTGAAGACAGTAGAACTATGTACAGAAGATGAGGTCATCAGTCCCTCAACCTAGGAGTAGGTGCGAACAGCACCATAGTCGTGGAGATTCTGAAGCAGAAGAAAGAATCCATGTTGCACATGTGTCTTACTCTCATCTTGTCGGTATTATATACCATTCGTACACAACTTGTCAGACACTGCAACATCATGGAATCTTAATTCTGAGGACATGTACATAACCTTCACAACTACGACAACTACTACTACAACTAACCCATCCCTTTGGGAAGGACCTACTTCCACTGGGGAATCCCGCCCACCAGTGAATTTGCCCTCGTCTGCTTCACCTGACGTTACTATATAAGCGCCAGGATTCTTTCTTCTGCTTCAGAATCTCCACGACTATGGTGCTGTTCGCACCTACTCCTAGGTTGAGGGACTGATGACCTCATCTTCTGTACATAGTTCTACTGTCTTCAAGTTATGTCCTGGAATTTGTATTGATAAAGCCACTGGATGGCGAAACGTCTACAATAAAGATACCCAGATGTTGCACATGTGTCTTACTCTCATCTTGTCGGTATTATATACCATTCGTACACAACTTGTCAGACACTGCAACATCATGGAATCTTAATTCTGAGGACATGTACATAACCTTCACAACTACGACAACTACTACTACAACCCATCTCTTTGGGAAGGACCTACTTCCACTGGGGAATCCCGCCCACCAGTGAATTTGCCCTCGTCTGCTTCACCTGACGTTACTATATAAGCGCCAGGATTCTTTCTTCTGCTTCAGAATCTCCACGACTATGGTGCTGTTCGCACCTACTCCTAGGTTGAGGGACTGATGACCTCATCTTCTGTACATAGTTCTACTGTCTTCAAGTTATGTCCTGGAATTTGTATTGATAAAGCCACTGGATGGCGAAACGTCTACAATAAAGATACCCAGATGTTGCACATGTGTCTTACTCTCATGTAAGGAACCTCCCGTATGAAGATAGACTTAAAGCCTTAAATCTCCACTCTGGAGAGGCGTAGAATAAGGGGAGATATCATTGAAGTGTATAAGTGGATGACGGGCGTAAACAAGGGAGACATTAATAAAGTACTGAGGGTGTCGAACCAGGTAAGAACCAGGAATAATGGATTTAAGTTGGATAAATTTAGATTTAGAAAGGACATTGGTAAGTACTGGTTTTCTAACAGAGTTGTAGATGCGTGGAACAGTCTTCCCAGTGGGGTGATAGAGGCTAGGACCTTGGGTAGCTTTAAGAAGAGACTGGACAAATATATGAGTGGGAGGGGCTGGGTTTGATTGGTGTCAAGGGGTACGGGAGTTATTTCTTGAGTAGCGTTGTTAGGTAAGACACATATGCAACAGTTAGGTATCTTTATTATGAAACGTTTCGCCTACACAGTAGGCTTCTTCAGTCAAGTACAGAAAAGTTGATAGAAGCAGAAGATACTTGAAGACGATGTAATCAGTCCATCACCCTTAAAGTTTTGAGGTGGTCAGTCCCTCAGTCTGCAGAAGAGCATTGCTACAGCATTTTATGTATGTTTGTAAGAATACAGACAATATGCAAAGTAAAAGAACACATTTGCAACTAAAGTTACATTTCATAAAGTGTGACATTAGTTGCACTTTTGTCCTTGTGTTTTCCATAAGAACGTTTCATAATAAAGATACCTAACTGTTGCATATGTGTCTTACCTAACAACCTGTCGGTATTTTATACCATTTTAATGTTCTTGAGTAGCTTTAGGTAGATGTCGTTTTGATAAGGACCTGCCTCGTATGGGCCAGTAGGCCTTCTGCAGTGTTCCTACATTCTTATGTTCTTATGTTCTTAAGTGGAAGATAGGTATTAATAAAGGGGATATTAACAAGGTCTTGAGGATATCTCTCCAAGAGAGAACCCGCAGTAATGGATTTAAATTAGATAAGTTTAGATTTAAGAACATAAGAACATAAGAAAGGAGGAACACTGCAGCAGGCCTGTTGGCCCATACTAGGCAGGTCCTTTAGAATTCATCCCACTAACAAAAATTTGACCAACCCAATTTTCAATGCTACCCAAGAAATAAGCTCTGATTTGCAAGTCCCTCTCAAATCCAACCCTTCCCACTCATGTATTTATCCAACCTAAATTTGAAACTACACAAAGTCCTAGCCTCAATAACCCAACTAGGTAGACTGTTCCACTCATCAACTCCCCTATTTCCAAACCAATACTTTCCTATGTCCTTTCTAAATCTAAACTTATCTAATTTAAATCCATTACTGCGGGTTCTCTCTTGGAGAGATATCCTCAAGACCTTGTTAATATCCCCTTTATTAATACCTATCTACCACTTATACACTTCGATCAGGTCTCCCCTCATTCTTCGTCTAACAAGTGAATGTAACTTAAGAGTCTTCAATCTTTCTTCATAAGGAAGATTTCTAATGCTATGTATTAATTTAGTCATCCTACGCTGAATGCTTTCCAACGAATCCATGTCCATTCCGCAACATGGAGACCAGAACCGAACTGCACAATCCAGGTGAGGCCCCACCAATGATGTACAAAGCTACAGTACGACCTCTGGACCCCTGCTGCTCACACCTCTTGACACAAATCCCAGCAATCTACCTGCCCCATTACTTACGCTTAGGCATTGCTGTCTTGGTTTAAGGTTGCTGCTTACATAAGAACATAAGAACATAAGAAAGGAGGAACACTGCAGCAGGCCTGTTGGCCCATACTAGGCAGGTCCTTTAGAATTCATCCCACTAACAAAACATTTGACCTACCCAATTTTCAATGCCACCCAAGAAACAAGCTCCGATGTGCAAGTCCCACTCAAATCCAACCCCTCCCACTCATGTACTTATCCAACCTAAATTTGAAACTACCCAAAGTCCTAGCCTCAATAACCCAACTAGGTAGACTGTTCCACTCATCAACTACCCTATTTCCAAACCAATACTTTCCTATGTCCTTTCTAAATCTAAACTTATCTAATTTAAATCCATTACTGCGGGTTCTCTCTTGGAGAGATATCCTCAAGACCTTGTTAATATCCCCCCTATTAATACCCATCTTCCACTTATACACCTCGATCAGGTCTCCCCTCATTCTTCGTCTAACAAGTGAATGCAACTCAAGAGTCCTCAATCTTTCTTCATAAGGAAGATTTCTAATGCTATGTATTAATTTAGTCATCCTACGCTGAATTTTTTCTAACGAATTTATGTCCATTCTGTAATATGGAGACCAGAATTGAGCTGCATAATCTAGGTGAGGCCTTACTAATGATGTATAAAGCTGCAGTATGACCTCTGGACTTCTGTTGCTTACACTTCTTGATATAAATCCCAGTAATCTATTTGCCTTATTACGTACGCTTAGGCATTGCTGTCTTGGTTTAAGGTTGCTGCTTACCATAACCCCCAAGTCCTTTTCGCAATCTGTATGGCTAAGTTCTACATTATTTAACTTATAAGTGCTAGGGTTATGGACACTTCCGAGCTTCAGAACCTTGCATTTATCTACATTGAACTGCATCTGCCACTTTTCTGACCAAGAGTAGAGTTTCTCTAAATCCTCCTGAAGTTCCCTAACATCTACTTTTGAATCAATTATCCTACCTATCTTCGTGTCATCGGCGAATTTGCTCATATCACTAGTAATTCCTTCATCAAGATCATTGATATATATTATAAACAACAACGGGCCCAAGACTGATCCCTGTGGAACGCCACTTGTTACTGATCCCCACTCGGATTTAACCCCATTTATGGACACTCTCTGCTTCCTGTCTGTGAGCCATGATTCGATCCACGAGAGCACTCTTCCCCCAATGCCATGGGCTGCTACTTTCTTCAACAGTCTTTGGTGCGGAACTCTATCAAATGCCTTACTAAAATCTAAGTAAATAATATCAAATTCTTTATCGTGGTCAACAGCCTCAAAAGCTTTACTGAAAAAAGTTAATAAATTAGTTAGACAAGACCGGCCTCTTGTGAATCCATGCTGAGTATCATTAATCAAGCTATGCTTATCGAGATGGCTTCTTATAATTTCAGCTATAATTGACTCTAGTAATTTGCCTACAATTGAGGTCAGGCTTATTGGGCGGTAATTTGACGGTAACGACTTGTCCCCTGTTTTAAAAATAGGAATTACATTAGCCATCTTCCACATATCAGACACTACACCTGTTTGAAGAGATAAATTAAAAATATTAGTTAATGGTTCACAGACTTCCATTTTGCATTCCTTTAGAACCCTTGAAAAAACCTCATCAGGACCCGGTGACTTATTTTGCTTCAGTCGGTCTATCTGCTTCACAACCATTTCACTAGTGACTATGATGTTACATAATTTATCTTCTTCTGGCCCACTATAAAAATTAATTACCGGAACACTACTAGTGTCTTCCTGTGTAAAAACCGAGAGAAAATAATTATTTAAAATCGAGCACATTTCTTTCTCTTTGTCAGTAAGATGCCCATAGTTATTTTTAAGGGGACCTATCTTATCTCTGACTTTTGTTCTATATACCTGGAAAAAACTTTTTGGGTTAGTTTTAGAATCCCTAGCAACTTTAATTTCATAGTCCCTTTTAGCTTTTCTTATCCCCTTTTTAATGTCCCTCTTAGTGTCAATATACTGGTTCATAAGATGACCCTCGCCTCTTTTGATACGCCTATAAATTCCTTTCTTATACCCTAGTAGATATTTCAGCCTATTATTCATCCATTTTGGGTCATTTCTATTTGATCTAATTTCTTTATAAGGGATAAATGTTCTTTGAGCAGCATGTATTGTGTTCAGAAAACTGTCATATTGATAGCTCTCTTCGTTACCCCAGTCAACAGATGATAAGTGTTCTCTAAGCCCATCGTAATCTGCTAAGCGAAAATCTGGGACTGTTACTGAGTTATCCCTACTATCATACTTCCATTCAATTCTAAATGTAATTGATTTGTGGTCGCTAGCACCCAGTTCTTCTGAAACTTCTAAATTATTAACAAGGGATTCATTGTTTGCCAGAACTAAGTCAAGCAGGTTATTACCCCTTGTAGGTTCTGTCACAAACTGCTTCAGAAAGCAATCCTGAACTACTTCTAAGAAGTCGTATGATTCTAAATTCCCAGTCAAGAAATTCCAATCAATATGACTAAAGTTAAAGTCTCCTAGAATTACTACATTATCGTGCCTTGTGGCCCTAACAATTTCCTCCCATAGTAGTCTTCCCTGGTCCCTATCTAAATTTGGGGGACGGTATATCACACCTAAAGTTAATTTTTCATGCCCCTCTGAAAATTCTATCCAAACAGACTCTGTATGTGTTACTTCAGACTTAATACCCGTTTTAATGCAACAGTTCAAGCGATCTCGGACATACAATGCCACCCCACCCCCCTTCCCGATACTTCTATCTACTTGGAGCAATTTGAAACCCTGAATGTGACATTCTGCAGGCATGTCCCGACTTTTTGAATTAAACCACGTCTCAGTAATGGCAAATACATCTATGTTACCTGCACTAGCAACTAGTCTCAACTCGTCCATCTTATTCCTAGCACTGCGACTATTTGTGTAATATATACTTAAGGACCCTCCTTTCTCTTTATCATTGCTGCTCCTTGCTGTTATTCCACTAAACCTATTACTGTCCTTGTCAATTAGTGCCAATGGCCTTCCGATATCCACCTCATTTTGCCTATTACTAGTTCTCCTAGTACTCATATTACTACCCTGAGACTTCACAGTTTTCCCGCAGAAACCCATACCACTAACTATTCCTAGTTTAAAGACCTAACAGCTCCCTCCACTGCGTTTGCCAGTGCTCCCACCCCACTCCTAGACAAGTGAACCCCATCCCTGGCATACATGTCATTTTTGCCATAGAAGAGGTCCCAGTTGTCAATGAATGTTACCGCATTTTCCTTACAGTATTTGTCCAGCCAGCAATTGACACCAATTGCTCTGGACAACCATTCATTTCCAACTCCTCTCCTTGGCAAAATGCCACATATGACAGGTTTCCCACCCTTCTTCCTAATTATCTCTATTGCTGACCTATACCTGCTAATCAGGTCCTCACTCCTACGTCTGCCAACATCGTTGCCTCCAGCACTGAGACAGATAATAGGATTGCTCCCATTACCTCTCATGATGTCATCCAGACGGCTAACAATATCCTTCATCCCAGCCCCAGGAAAACACACTCTCTGCCTCCTAATCCTATCCTTCAAACAGAATGCCCTATCCATGTACCTAATCTGACTATCCCCAAGGACATAGGAAAGCATTGGTTTGGAAATAGGGTAGTAGATGAGTGGAACAGTCTACCTAGTTGGGTTATTGAGGCTAGGACTTTGGGTAGTTTCAAATTTGGGTTGGATAAATACATGAGTGGGATGGGTTGGATTTGAGTGGGACTTGCATATCAGAGCTTATTTCTTGGGTAGCATTGAAAATTGGGTAGGTCAAATGTTTGTTAGTGGGATGAATTGTAAAGGACCTGCCTAGTATGGGCCAACAGGCCTGCTGCAGTGTTCCTCCTTTCTTATGTTCTTATGTTCTTATCATATCCCCCTTAATTCTACGCCTCTCGAGAGAGTGCAGATTCAGGACCTCAGTCTATCCTCATAGGGAAGATTTCTGATACATGGGATCATCTTTGTCATCCTCCTCGGTACGTTTTCCAGAGCATTTATATCCATTCTGTAATACGGTGACCAGAACTGGGCAGCATAGTCTAAATGAGGCCTAACCAAGGATATATAGAGTTGAAAACACCCTGAGGACTTCTATTATTTATACTTCTAGATATGAAGAGGAACACCGCTTGTTACGTGCCCCCATTCTGATTTCTCTCAATTTATGCAAAGTCTCTGCTGCCTATTTGTCAGCCATGCCTCTACCCAGGAAAAAATTTCTCCTCCTATTCCGTGTGCCATAAGTTTCCTCAGTAGCCTCTGATGTGGGACTCTATCGAAAGCCTTACTGAAGTCCATATACACAATATCATATTCATTACCGTGATCTACCTCCTGAAACACCTTAGTGAAACATGTTAGTAAATTCGTAAGACAGGAACGCCCCTTTGTAAAACCGTGTTGAGATTCATTAATCAATCTGTGCCTGTCAAGATGGCTACGAATTGCTTCGGCAATTATTGATTCCATAAATTTTCCCACTATAGAGGTAAGGCTTATTGGTCTATAGTTTGAAGCCAAGGACCTGTCACTTGCACTATGCCAGTTTGTAGTGATATGTTAAAAGATTAGACAAAGGTATGCTAAGTTCCTCTTTTCATTCCTTAAACACCCTTGCAAACAGTTCATCATGACCTTGGGATTTGCTAGGTTTTAGTTTCTCTATTTGTCTGAAGATCATGTCACTAGTCACCGCAACGTGCATAGTTTATTATCGTCCTGTTCTACATAATCTATTATTTCAGGAATATCACTAGTATTTCCCTGGGTGAAAACTGAGAGGAAGTAGGTATTGAGAATTTCACATACATCCTTATCACTGTCAGTGATCTGACCAGAGTTACTCTTAAGTGGGTCAATCTTGTCCCTAATCTTACTTTTGTATACCTGAAAGAACCATTTTGGGTTAGTCTTTGAATCCCTTGCGACCTTAGCCTCATAATCCCTTTTCGCGGTCCTCCCAGGTCTTGTGTTGAGCCTAGATATTCTGTTGACCCCAGGTGTTACGATGATTCAAGGTCTTGTGTTGACCCTAGATGTCTTGGTCCCCAGATCATGTGTTGACTCTAAGTGTTGAACTTACAGGCAGGTGTTGTATTGATCCAAGGAATTACAGTGGCTCCAGGTGTTGTATTGATGCTAAATGTGTTACTCCCATTTTTTTACTGTTGATTTTGTGTTGACCCAACATGTGTTGTATTGACCTGAAATTGTTCTGATCCCAGTTGTGCTGATCCTAGATGTTGTACTGACCCCATATGTTTCTGTTGACAGTAGGTGTTGGGCTGACCTCAAGGGTTGTATTATCTCACAGGTGTTGTGTTGATCTCAGATGCTGTATTAACAAACATAGGATATAGAGAGGGTACGAAGAAGAACAATTAAATTCATACGATCACCCAGAACCAAACTATGAAAAATGGATGAAAACACTCAGTATATTGTATCTTCGAAACTGAGATTATGAAACAGTCTCCTCAGATCCTTAAGATACTAAGCAGTTTTGATACTTCCAGATACGAAGAATTTTCTGAAATGCTAAACGAGTTCACAAAAGGAATCAATGGAATGAATCTACGAGGCAGAAGAAGCAACACGAACTTATGCAATTTTTGTTACTGACACATCAGAGAATAGGAGGGAGATGTTGCCATGGACACTCGCTGCCTTGCCAGCCATTCACCAAACCCGCACTAAACCTAGTGGCTAAATCAGGACTGTCAGTAAACAACGAGGTACGCGAATAAAGTTGTCATAGTCACAACAGAACTAATGGTTACCAGAAGCCGATCCACTAGTGCACACAACTCTGTGCCAGTGGAGTATATGATTAATTTAAGAAACCAACATTACAATAATAAAAGAAGTAATTATAGCCCAAGCTTCCTATCATGTTTTATCTCTCCTGGATGTTTCAATACCATTTTCCATTATTGTATGGCACAATTTTTTCCTAATCATGCCTCTCCCATCTAGGTAGCTCACGACAGTCGTTGATATAGCAAGAAACAGGCGGTTCTCAGAATATATAGCTTCAGTGTTGATTTAAAAGTCTTCTGCTTTGCCTTACCCATGCTCTCTCTCTCTCTCTCTCTCTCTCTCTCTCTCTCTCTCTCTCTCTCTCTCTCTCTCCCTCTCTCTTTTACACAGGGATTGACAAGGCTAGGTTAAGGATCTCTAGCTTTGTTGACAGCTATTTGCAGGTTAAGGATTCCTAACTTGTTCAAGCTAGAGCTAGCTGCTACCACATCAGCTCATTTGAAAGCATTTTTATTGTTATGAAACATACAAGTAGGGAACAGGATGAAGTTGGAGTCATCTTTGGGCCAGATGGCTCTCTCTCTCTCTCTCTCTCTCTCCCTCTCACACTCAGTTTACTCAGCAAACGATGGATGAACATACTAAAACGTTTTGTTGATATAATTCCTTCGCTCGTGCAAATTTTCCAGCACCAAAAACCATGATATATCTACACAAAATCATCGTTGATGCTAATACTAAACAATATTTTGTGGACAGTGTCATCAAGAGTGATTACACAGCAATTCCCATTTTTCCAGCAATTTGACATTTTGTACCTAAATTGTATATCCACGCTCTGATGAGTGATCAACATGAATGGGTCAAAACTGTGCTTTATGTCGGAATCTCTGTTCATCACCGAAGGCAATTTTCAGATTAATTTTCTGTATCGCATAATAGTGCATCAGACGCTAGTTTTCTGGAGAATTTCTGAGAGACCAGTTATGTGTCTTGTAATACCTCACGGCAGTGCTCAGACACTATATAATAACTGATTTTAATTTCTCCTATAGACTTTGGTTTTGGGTTCGCTAATCAAGAGCTCTGACTGCTAAACTATGAAGACTACTGATTACCTTGAGTCACAGCCATGTCGCAGAAAATATTAGCATGTAGGTTATATTTTGAATCAAGTCTCTTGTCAGTACCAATCTGTGTGGTTATATTTTTTCATGTCTTTCTAAGTAATTTCAATAGGTTAATTGCTGGGTTAGCACACGCTAGATCGCAGGTTTGATCTCTCTCTCTCTCTCTCTCTCTCTCTCTCTCTCTCTCTCTCTCTCTCTCTCTCTCTCTCTCTCTCTCTCTCTCTCTCTCTCTCTCTCTCTCTCTCTCTCTCTCTCTCTCTCTCTCTCTTTCTCTTTCTCTCTCTCTCTCTTTCTTATGTGTATTATATATATATATATATATATATATATATATATATATATATATATATATATATATATATATATATATATATATATATATATATATATATATCGTGCCGAATAGGCAGAACTTGCGATCTTAACTTAAATAGCAACGCTCATCTTGCCATATAAGACAAGTGAAAATTTGTGTATGCAATAATTTCGCCAAAATCATTCTAAACCTAACGAAAAAAATATGTTTCACTGTGTTTGTTTAGTATTAAATTATTGTAAACAAATCTAAAATATATTTAGTTGGGTTAGGCTAAAATAAATTGTTCTTGTTATAATAAGGTTAGGTAAGTTTTCTAAGATTCTTTTTGTGCAAAATTATAAATTTTTGCATCAACATTAATGAAAAAATATATCTTTAAACGTATAGGAGAAAATTTCAGAAAGGACTTAATTTTAAATGAGTTCTTGCTAATTGACCAGTTTTACATATTCGGCACGACATATATATATATATATATATATATATATATATATATATATATATATATATATATATATATATATATATATATATATATATATATATATATATGTCATGTCTGAGAGCAATGTGTGGTGTGAATATAATGCAGAGAATTCGTAGTTTGGAGGTGAGGAGGAGGTGCGGGATTACCAAAACTGTTGTCCAGAGGGCTGAGGAAGGGTTGCTGAGGTGGTTCGGACATGTGGAGAGAATGGAGCGGAACAAAATAACTTCAAGAGTGTATCAGTCTGTAGTGGAAGGAAGGCGGGGTAGGGGTCGGCCTAGGAAAGGTTGGAGGGAAGGGGTAAAGGAGGTTTTGTGTGCGAGGGGCTTGGACTTCCAGCAGGCATGCGTGAGCGTGTTTGATAGGAGTGAATGGAGACAAATGTTTTTTAATACTTGACCTGCTGTTGGAGTGTGAGCAAAGTAACATTTATGAAGGGGTTCAGGGAAACCGGCATGCCGGACTTGAGTCCTGGAGATGGGAAGTACAGTGTCTGCACTCTGAAGGAGGGGTGTTAATGTTGCAGTTTAAAAACTGTAGTGTAAAGCACCCTTCTGGCAAGACAGTGATGGAGTGAATGATGGTGAAAGTTTTTCTTTTTCGGGCCACCCTGCCTTGGTGGGAATCGCCCAGTGTGATAATAAAAAAAATATATATATATATATACATATATATATATATATATATATATATATATATATATATATATATATATATATATATATATATATATATATATATATATATTTAAAAAATTGCCCGTCTCCCACTGAGGCAGGGTGACCCGAAAAAAAAGAAAATTTCCCAAAAGAATTCAACACTTTCACCTCACACATAATCACTGTTTCTGCAGAGGTGCTCAGAATACAACAGCGTAGAAGCATATACGTATAAAGATACACAATATATCCCTCCAAACTGCCAATATCCCAAACCCCTCCTTTAAAGTGCAGGCATTGTACTTCCCATTTCCAGGACTAAAGTCCAGCTATATAAAAATAACCAGTTTTCCTAAATCCCTTCACTAAATATTACCCTGCTCACACTCCAAGAGCTCCTCAGGTCTCAAATACCATTCGTCTCCATTCACTCCTATCTAACATGCTCACTCACGCTTGCTGGAAGTCCAAGCCCCTCGCCCACAAAACCTCCTTTACCTCATCCCTCCAGCCTTTTCGAGGACGATCCCTACCCCGCCTTCCTTTCCCTACAGATTTATACCCTCTCTGTGTCATTCTAATTTAATCCATTCTCTCTAAATGACCAAACCACCTCAACAACCCCTCTTCAGCCCTCTGACTAATACTTTTATGAACTCCACACCTTCTCCTAATTTCCACACTCAGAATTCTCTGCATAATATTTACACCACACATTGCCCTTAGACAGGACATCTCCACTGCCTCCAACCGCCTTTTCGCTGCAGTATTTGCAACCCAAGCTTCACATCCATATAAGAGTGTTGGTACTACTATACTTTCATACATTCCCTTCTTTGCCTTCATAGATAATGTTCTGTCTCCACATATACCTCAATGCACCACTCACCTTTCTTCCTTCATCAATTCTATGGTTTGCCTCATCCTTCATACATCCATCTGCTGACACATCAACTCCCAAATATCTGAAAACATTCACTTCTTCCATACTCCGCCTCTCCAATTTGATACCCAATTTTTCTTTATCTAAATCATTTGATACCCTTCATCACCTTACTCTTTTCTATGTTCACTTTCAACTTTCTACCTTTACACACTCTCCCAAACTCGTCCACTAACCTTGGCAATTTTTCTTTAGAATCTCCCATAAGCATAGTATCATCAGCAAAATGTAACTGTGTCAATTCCCATTTTGTATTTGATTCCCCATAATTTAATCTCAGCCCTCTCCCTAACACCCTAGCATTTACTTCTTTTACAGTCCCATCTATAAATATATTAAGCAACCATGGTGACATTACACATCCCTGTCTAAGACCTACTTTTACCAGGAAGTAGTCTCCCTCTCTTTTACATACCCTAACATGAGCCTCACTATCCTCATAAAAAATCTTTACAGCATTTAGTAACTTACCACCTATTCCAAATACTTGCAACATCTGCCATATTGCTCCTCTATCCACTCTATCATATGCCTTTTCTAAATACATAAATGCAATAAAAACTTCCCTACGTTTATCTAAATACTGTTCACATATATGCTTCAATGTAAACACTTGATCTACACATCCCCTACCCACTCTAATACCTCCTTGCTCATCCGCAATCATACATTCTGTCTTGCCTCTAAATCTTTCAATAATAACCCTACCATACACATTTATTGGTATACTCAGTAAACTTATTCCTCTATTATTTTTACAATCTCTTTTGTCCCCCTTCCCTTTATATAAAGGAACTATACATTCTCTCTGCCAATCCCTAGGTACCTTCCCCTCTTTCATATATTTATTAAACAAAAAACAACCAAGCACTCCAACGCTATATCCCCCCCAGCTTTTAACATTTCTGTCATTTCTGTCATGCTGAAGGATGTGTCTATAAGATTCCTTGTAAAATTTGCGATAAAGTTTATTACGGTCAAACTCGTAAAAATCTCGATTTAAGATTAAAACAACATAAATATAGCATTAGAACTGGACAAGATTCCAATGCTCTATTTATTCATGTAAGAGATTTTAACCATCCAATTGATTTTCAAAAAGTTGAGAAAGTAGTATCAAGGAAGTCCATGGTCGACAGGAATATAATTGAATCTTGTTTCATAAAAAGCAGTTTTGACAATAATATGAATATTTCCTCTGTTTATATAAATTAGATCCATTTATAATTAATAGAATTTGGGAAGAATTTGATAATACGCTAGGCAAATAATAATTTTTAAATTTTCTTGGGTAGAATAGTTTGTTGGTGAGTTGTGCAAAGGACCTGTCCAGTTGGGTCGGCCAGGCCAGACCCCTTATATAGCTTCCTTGGATGCTTTACTTTCATAGTTCCTTGATAATGTGAGTAGTCACGAAAGCGCTTGGAATTTCTCTATTCTTTCAGAGTGGTTGTTTTGCATATATATATATATATATATATATATATATATATATATATATATATATATATATATATATATTATAGGTAGTAGGTTGGTAGACAGTAACCGCCCAGGGAGGTACTACCGTCCTGCCAAGTGAGTGTAAAACGAAAGCCTGTAATTGTTTTACATGATGGTAGGATTGCTGGTGTCCTTTTTTCTGTCTCATGAACATGCAAGATTTCAGGTACGTCTTGCTACTTCTACTTACACTTAGGTCACACTACACATACATGTACAAGCACACATATACACACCCCTCTGGGTTTTCTTCTATTTTCTTTCTAGTTCTTATTCTTGTTTAATTCCTCTTATCTCCATGGGGAAGTGGAACAGAATTCTTCCTCCGTAAGCCATGCGTGTTGTAAGAGGCGACTAAAATGCCGGGAGCAAGGGGCTAGTAACCTCTTCTCCTGTATATATTACTAAATGTAAAAGGAGAAACTTTCGTTTTTCCTTTTGAGCCACCCCGCCTCGGTGGGATACGGCCGGTGTGTTGAAAGAAAGATATATATATATATATATATATATATATATATATATATATATATATATATATATATATATATATATATATATATATATATATATATATATATATATATATATATATATATATATATCGCAGAAATTTTCATCATTTTCGTAGAAATTTTCATCATTTTGCAGAAATTTGTTTTTCATATTTTAATTTCTTTGAGATTTCGCAGAGTTAATGAAATAAGAGTCATTGATGTTCTTAGAGTTGTGACTCTCCGTCTCTTGACTCACGAAATCGTAATGACAAGATTGCAAATAATCCATAATTTGAGCGGGAATAGAACCCGCGATCAGAGTGTCCGGAGTTTTGTGACTCTCTGATCGCGGGTTCTAACCCCACCCGTGGAATGGACTCTCCATCGTATAGGCAGGATATTTATACTCTATTCTAGACCGTATCTTCATGACTTATTATTCACTGACTTATTATTCACTGACTTATTATTCACTGACTTATTATTCACTATAAGAAAGGTAAGCAACCAATGGTCAAAGATGAGTCTGTGCTATAGCTCCTGGGTCCCAAAGATGTTTCTAATACATCTCTCGGTGCCCCAAGACCAATCAGTCACAAAGAAGTATAAAAAAATGGCTGCAACTTCATCTTTTCGTTCATTTCTATGCTAAGTTCGAAGTTCATTTTTTCCCCAACGCTTCCTCCATCATGTGTCTGAAGCCAGGAATCAACATGTCTTTCTTTGTCTACAGGAAGAGGAAAGGGGAAAAATGTTTATTTGGTTTCTGGTTTCTCCACTCATGAGTTTTACTTGCCAGATACGATGTCTTCCCAGCCCATTGCAGTCACATTGCTCCTCCTTGTTGTGTTTGAGTGTGCGTGTCTCTTAGAGTGCGCATGTGTGTGTGTGTACTCACCGAATTGTGGTTGCATGGGTCGATTCGTAGCTCCTGGCCGCGCCTCTTCATTAGTCGCTACTAGCTCCTCTCTCTCCATGCTCTACGAGCTTTATTACACCTCTTCTTGAAGCGAGGTATGGATCCTGCCTCCACTACATCACTTTACAAAATATTCCACTTCCTGGCAACTCTATGGCTGAAGAAATACATCCTGATATCCCTTTGACGTGCTTGACCAGGTGCTGCATACTCCAATATGGGCTTGACGTACACGGTGAACAGTCTTGACCGATTCCTTACTCAGGTATCGGAACGCCATTCTTAGGTTTGCCTGGCGCCCATAAGCTGCATCAGGTATCTGGTTGATGTGGATCTCGGGAGACGTGCTCGGTATTATACTCACACAAGATCCTTTTCCTTGAGTGAGGTATGCAGTCCTTGGCCACCATAGAGTGTATTCGGTCTGTGGTCTTCTTTGCTCTTTCCTAATCTCCATGACTTTGTATTTGGTGGGGTTAAATTCCAGGAGCTACTTGCTAGACCAGGCTTGCAGCCTCTCCAGGTCCCTTTGTAGTCCTGTCTGACCCTCATCCGATTTAATTTTCCTAATTAATTTCCCATCATTTGCAAACAGGGACACTTCTGGGTCTCTCCATTCCGGCATGTCATTCACATATGCCAGAAACGTCACCAGTTCTTGGACTGACCCCTGCGGAACCCTGCTCGTCACAGACGCTCACTCGGATACTTCGTCACGTCCCATGAATCGTTGTTGCCTCCCTGTCAGGTATTCTGTGATCCATTGCAGTGCCTTTCTTGTTATGCGTGCCTGATCCTCTAGCTTTTGCAGTAATCTCCTGTGTGGAACTATGTCGAAAGCCTTCTCGCAGTTTAAGAAAATGCAGTCTACATACCCCTCTCTCTCTCTCTCTCTTGTCTTGCTTCTCTTACCCTGTCATATAACTCCAGTACGTTTGTGACACAAGATTTCCCTTCCTTGAAATCGGGCTGGTTTCCGTGTATAAGCTTGTTCCTTTCTCGTTGCTCCACCACTCTCCTCCTGGTTACATTCTCCATGACTGTGCATACTATACATGTCAGTGACACTGGTCTGTAGTTTAATGCCTCATATCTATCACCTTTCTTAAAAACTGGGACTATCTTTGCCGTCTTATACACCTCAGGTAGTTGTCCAGTTTCAATGGATGTGTTGAAAATTGCTGTTAGTGACACACACAGAGTGTCTGCTTCCTCTCTAAGGACCAATGGAGAGATGTCTAGCCCCACCGCCTTTGAGGCACCTGGTTCACTTAGCAGCGTCTTCACCTCCTCCTCGGTTGTATGTATATCGTCCAGAACTTGTGTGTGCTTACCTAGTTATAGTTGCAGGCGTCGATTCACGGTTCCTGTGTGCGTGTGAGTACTCACCTAATTCACCTAATTGTGGTTGCAGACGTCGAGACTCAGCTCCTGACCCCGCCTCTTCACCGAGTGCTACTAGGTTCTCTCTCTCCCTGCTCCTTGAGCTTTATCATACCTCATCTTAAAGCTATGTATGGTTCCTGTCTTCACTACCTCACTTGCTAGGCTATACCCACTCATCTGGGTCTTCAACTTCCAATTGTGACCCCTTGTTTCTGTGTCCCCTCGGTGTGTGTGTGTACACATCTAATTGTACTTACGTAATTGTGGCTGCAGGAGTCGAGACTCAGCTCCTGGCCCCGCCTCTTCACTGAGTGCTACTAGGTCCTCTCTCTCCCTGCTCCTTTAGCTTTATCATACCTCATCTTAAAGCTATGTATGGTTCCTGCCTGCAATACCTCACTTGCTAGGCTATTCCACTTCCTGATAACTCTATGACTAAAGAAATATTTCCTAACATCCCTTTGACTAATCTGGGCCTTTAACTTCCAATTGTGACCCCTTATTTATGTGTCCCCTCTCTGGAACATCCTGTCTCTGTCCACCTTGTCTAATCTACACGGTATTTTGTATGTTGTTATCATGTCTCCCCTAACCCTCCTGTCCTCCAGTGTTGTCAGGCCGACACTCATAGCTCTGGAACTAACCTTGTCGCAAACCTTTGCACTTTCTCTAATTTCTTGACGTGCTTGATCAAGTGTGGGTTCCGAACAGGTGCTGGATACTTCAATATGGGCCTGACGTACCCAGTGTACAGTGTCTTGAACGATTCCTTACTTAGGTATCGGAACGCTATTCTCAGATGTGCCAGTCGCCCATATGCTGCAGCAGTTATTTGGTTGATGTGTGCTTCCGGAGACGTGCTCGG
>NC_091301.1:54898056-55038056 GCF_038502225.1 Cherax quadricarinatus
GAAATGGTGTCAGACAAAAAAACTATTCGAATAACGGAAACGGCACACACACCAAATAATAAAAGACCAAAGAATAATGGTAGACAAATACAGGCGATATAACAACAAAAGAGACGAGATGAAATATGGTAAACAAAAGTCTAATCTAGACATTGTAACTTATATAATGACGAGACTATTTAGAATAATATATATAATTTTCCCATTAAAGATTCATAGATTAAAATAGGAAAAGGACAGTAGGAGAGGAGGCAGAGAATATTGATGGACAAATGCGACGTAGCCGGTGGGAAGCTGAAGAGCCTAGCAAGAATTAGGTACTCCCAGATGAATTGTAAATAATGGCAGGCCATCCGTGCAGCTGGTCCCAGTAGAGAACAGGTACCTAACACCTACTGCAAAGTGAGATAAGAAAAAAAATGAATGTTTATGGTTTTGTGGAGATAAAAGTTGAAACTGGAAGCATAAATACCACATATTGAGAATAATATTGATAGGCATTCAAATTGTGTTAATGATAGCAATAGCGACATTTGTCATTCCTTTCTCTTCACTAGAGCGAAGAAGCCTCTGGTGGGGGAAACGTTTCCTGAACAAAGATTCCCAATTAATGCAGAAGCTTCTCATTTATCGACTTCTCAGTTTTCTTAATCATCTGTTCACAGTAGATGTATACTGTATCATGAGAGAAGCAATAACACTAATAGCTATAATTCTGAGTCAGTAGCAGAGACAACATGCAAGTCAAAATCAAAACATCTGATAATAGATTTTACTCAGAGAAATGCATTTAGAAAACAGGCATCCACAGATGAGGGAAGATGCAAGACTGATTGGTAAGAATGAACCGGAAATACTTGAGATATTTACTCTAAATGAAAAGGATAAACCTGACAGTCTCTATGAAATACCATGAAATACTATGTACTAAGATTTGAATTCACATTCGCTGCCTGACCACGGTAGAGTGAGGTTGTGCTCTGCACCCCTCTGCTGTTTTCAGGCGAGCTACCTTATTTCGTCACTCAACCATTGGGTAGTGAGGACGTGCGCTGCTGCTGCCCCTGGCGTTGATTAGTGGCAGTTATATTTTCACAGCATGGCGCAGGCCAGCCGGAGACGCATAAACACAGTCTGTGTTGAGCTTATCCAAGGGGCTGTGACAGGAACTTTTATGGACCTGCTACTACCTGCAATCATACGAGATACATATGGTATTGCTAACGAGGAGATATGTGGAGTAGCGATGAATGGCACGACGAGGATCTTTGTCAAGTTTAATTTGGCAAGTGTGTATGAGGCGGTGGTAGACAAGTACCAGGAGGTTACTTTGACAGTTAACTCCGCTGTGACCGTGCGACTTCACGACGTTTCTCGCCATTACACATGGGTTAAGATTAGAAATGTGCCATTCGAGGCGGATGATTCTGACATCCGTCTTGCGATGGGCAAATAAGGTACAGTACATATGGCCACTGTTGGGAAGTGGGCTACTGGGCCATACGCAGGGATACTCGAAGGAGCGTATTCTGTGAAGATGACGTTACGTTACCCTATTCCGTCGTACGTAGTGCTGCCTGAATTTCGGACCCAGGTGTTTGTGACATACGCTGGGCAACGTCGGACCTGTCGGTTGTGTGGGTCATATGATCACTTAGCGGCTCTGTGTGGAAGGAGGCGTGGCAACATGGAACAAGGGCAACGACATACAGCTGTAAAGAAGGGTGAGGAGCAAGATTTGCTTTATGTGACTCTGCCTACACAAGGTGGGTCCTGGAGTGAGGAGGTCGACAGAGCGGAGGAGATGGAGTCAGCAGGTGTGACGAGGGGGGGGGTGACACCCCTTCATTAAACGCAGCTCAGGTGTTGGAAGAGAACACCCCTACTGCGAGTGATAGCGATGTGGAAGACTCATTAGCCATGGATTTAAATGTGTTATTGGCTGACAAGAGTATAGGGAAGGTTGGGAGTCCAGACCTAGCTCTTGGGTCTGCTGTGGATCAGGGCGTGGAACAGGATCTGCGGTCTGTGCAGTGTGATAAGAATATTTTGATGCAAGCGGTGGAGGTGGAGGTCCACCGGGACAATGTATCAGACGATATGATGCAAGCAGAGGGAGCATCACGGAAGCACGCTGCTGCGCTATCTGACTCCGAGGACGTGATCACGCCTGCTCAGCGCACTGGCAAAAAGTCCTGGGTGGAAGTTACGCAGAGAGGACACAGTGGCCCTAAGGGGCAGGAGTTGGTTAAGAGCGTTTCTAAAGGGGGGGGGGAGAGGGACCGAGGTGTCACGAAACGATCTGGTGGCAAGACAGTACCAGGGTCAAGACGGAAAACCACTCTGTAAGCTTCAAGTGCATGACATTGAACATTAATGGATTGAGATCAGAGAGGAAGTGTGTATGGTTTAGTGAATATTTGGTGCGCAATAGTGTTGACGTGGTGTTCGTGCAGGAACACAACTACAGACCAGGTTATGAGTTGAAGGTGAATGGGTATAATGTGTATGTGGAGCATGCGATTAGGTTGAAAGGAGGAGTTGCCATCCTGGTAAGGGAAACTAGACCGTTCGTAGTGAGGCATTGTGAGGGTGGGGAGGGGAGGGTGATTCGCGTAGATGGGTGGTGGGGTAGGATACAGATGAGTATGGTGTGTGTGTATGGTCCGGCAGAGGGAGATGTGCGTATTAAGAATAAATTTGTGAAGGATGTCCTAGTATATTATTTGCGTGCTTTGCCGGGTGTAGCTGTAATTGGTGGTAATTGGAATTGTGTGATAAGGCGTAAGGATGTGGAACCTAGAGGGGCAGGGTATTGTTTGGGGATTTTGGGGGAATTATTAAATGGAGTGGGGTTAATGGACGTTGGAGGGGGTGGGGTTGTAGAACATACTTTTGTTAGACGTGGATATGCGGCTAGACTGGATAGATTGTATGTGCCCCGAACAGTAATAGTGAGCAGAGTGCATGTGGTGGACGCGGTTTTTTCGGATCACAGAGGAGTAATGGTGGACCTAGAATGGGAGGGATTGCCTAGAAGGGGTCAAGGTTATTGGAAGTTAAATGTGAAGCTTTTGCAGGGTGAGGAATATCGCCAGTCTTTTGCGCAATTGTGGGAACGGTTGGTGGATGAGGCGCCGGGGGATGATGAACTGGTAAATTGGTGGGATTCGGTGGCTAAAAATCGTATCAGAGAATATTATATTTGTCGTGGGAGGGAATATAATCGGTTAAAGTATGGGTTTCAAAGATATCTTGAAGGGCAGCTGCGGGACTGTTATGCAAGAGGAGGAGCAAGCTATCCAGTGCAGGACATTGAGGGTTTAAAGGAGAGTATTAGGGTATTGCAAAACGAGCGTTTTGATGGTGCGCGAATTATGGGAGGATTGGAAGAAGTGCTATGGGGTGACCGGCCGTCGGCTTGCGTGTTAAGAGGCCAGAGAAAGAGGAGAGTGACGATGGAGATGATGGGGTTAAACGTACATGTAGGAATGGAAGGGTATAGAGCGGGTCAAGCATTGGTAACGACAGAGGGTATGAGTGGATATGTAGACGCTTGGTTTAAGTCATATACGCAAAGCGTGGGCTTCCGTGAGGTGGCATTGAGGGAAATGGGAGAGTATGTGCAGTGTGAGCTTGATGGTCAAGATCGGGTGACATTAGGTGGGCTTATTACGGAGTGTGAGATTTGGCAGGCGTTGTCAGGAGTGAGCTTGGGAATGGCGCCGGGTATAGACAGACTGCCAAATGATTTCTACGTAAAGAATTGGGGGGTTCTGAGGGTTTTTAAGTAAGGCTGTTTAACATACTTAAGGTGGCTGAGGTAATGGGAGAGCAGCAACGGATGGCCGTTGTGGTGTTGGTACCGAAAGGGGAGCAGTCAACGGTAATGGATTATCGGGCACTTTCGCTTATGTGTGGAGATTATAAGTTGTTTGCGAGAATATTAGGAAACAGAATCAAGAGGGTAATAGGCAAGGTAACTGATAGGGGGCAATATGGGGTGCCATAAAGGTCGATGTATGAAGGGCATGGCATGATTCGAGAATTTATAGAGAAACGGGGGGAGCTGGGTGATGGAGGTGTATTGGCGTTAGATTGGAAGGCTGCTTATGATAGTGTAGAAAGGGAAGCGTTATGGAGGCTCATGCGTTGGCAAGGTTTTGGGGAAGAAATAATATCTTGGGCAAAATTATTATATCAGGGGGCGTCGATGAGGGTGCAGGTTAACGGGAGGCTAGGAGTTAAAATACAGATGCAACGGGGACTGCGCCAAAGCTGCCCACTATCACAAATATTGTTTGCGTGTATACAGGATCCATTTTATAGGGCCATTCGGAGGTGTGTTGCGGGAGGTGGGGAGGGTACTGACCGGGGGGAGGGGGGGCTGGTATCGTAGGTTATGTGGATGACACGACTGTTTTGGTGAGAGGTAATAGGGATTTGCTTAGGGTGGGTAAGGTGGTGGATGTGTTTGGGGAGGCTTCAGGGGGAATTCCGGGAAAACACGAACGAAAAATTTTTTCCGAAAAAAATTCACAAACTGAGTTAATCTTATAGAAAAATAGCTTAACTCTCTGGCAACACAATGGTACCAGAATCATTGTTCTACGACATTCCTACAAGGAATTATGGTCATTTAAATACACCTAGGGTTACGTCACCACCCGCGACAGGTGTGCTCACCTGTCGTCAATTTATTTTTTTTTTTTCCGTTTTTTTTTCGTGTATTTACTGTATTATTCTTTCTAAGATAATAATTGACGATTTGGTATCATAATACAGTGGGTGGGACTTATACGTAGAGTTCCAACCAACCAGGAACCTCCCGACACCATTTTGCTGAGTCTTGCTGACGTCATGGAAAATTCCAGTCTCGGGGGTGGCCGGGGAATATGGCTCAATATAACGCTATTATAGCTTCTACGGCTTATTTATCTATCACAATTGATCTAATATGACATAATAAACAATATAAATAACAAAGAAGTATGGTAAATACTCCAGAATGAATAATATATGGAATATTCCCAGAGCGCTCCATCGGGAATAATAGATTCCCATTCTCAGAGAGGGGCTTACATTCTCTTTCTCTCACCTCCAGGGTCCTTATATTAGAGAAAACGAACATGGTTAACTATGATATACACTCGTAATGCAGTATAAGACTGAGAAAAATGTTATTTTCTCGGAAAAAAAAAAAAAAAAAGGTGGTCCGGCTGTTTCGTGGATTATCTCGGAAGTAAGTTATTCACATATATGAGCAAGTAACTAAGTTAATAATAGCAGGAATGTAATGAAATTCACAGAGAACATAAAGGAAAGATTGTTTTACAAGCTAGTGGATCGCTTTTTGAGATATCATAATTTGTTTTTGATTTATGTGAGGGCAAAAGTCAGATATTTGGCTGAAAGTCAAAAAACATACAAAATTTATTTTTTTAAGAATGAAGAAAGGATAAATTACAGAACGGCAATCCACTAGAAATACAGTTTAGCACTTCAGGTATGAAAATTAATGTTGAGAAGACTAAGTTTCTGGACCTAAGGGATAGTACAAATGGAGATGAGGTGGTAGGGGGTGGGTGGAGGGTGGTGGATCAACTAATGATATGTGGGATAATTTATGTGAGAAATACACGGGTGGCTCAAGAGGTGAATTCGGTGCGAATAGTGGATGGAGTATTGAAAAGACTTGGTGGTTTGAGGGCGGCGCAACTAACGCTGCATCAAAGAGTAATAATGACGAACGTGCTATTGTACAGCAAGATATGGCATGTCGTTGTCATGTACCCGCTGATGAGACGTGAGGTGAAACGTTTACAACATGGGTTTTTTAGGTTTATATGGGGATCGGGCTGCGAATGGTTAAGTAGAGCGGTGTTAACACTTCTGGTCAGTCGAGGAGGGCTGGGACTTTTACCTCTGGAAAAAAGGATGATGAGCGTGTACCTAAAACGAAGTTATATAAGGGAAGGGGGCGGGAGGGGAGGTGGACTTGTGCGAGTACGTAAGGATATGCAACGGTGGTGAGGGGTAGGGATTTAATTGTTGGTGAGGCCATGTTGAGGTTATTAATGACAGTGAGGGATCCGTCGTGTGTTAAATTGCGGGTCCTCGAAGGAGTGGAAGGTAGGTCAGTGGTGGCTGCTGTTGAAGGAGCATACCCTATGTATGCGTGGAACGAAATATGGACGCGTCTAAAACAATTACGTGTAAAACCGGGTGTTCGGGAGGTAATGTTTAGATTTTTACATGGGATTTTGCCGTCTGGTGTTGTACTATTCAATAGGAGGATAAGGGAGGGAGGGGAATGTAGAGCGTGTGGAAGCATGGAGACAATTTTGCATGCGGTATATTTTTGTGACTGTATAGAAGTTGTGCGGGTCTGGTTAGGAAAGGTGTTCAGGTTAGTGGGTGGGGGAGGGTTGCAGGTGTTGCGGGCTTTAAGTTTGGATATAGGTGGGGTGAGTAAGATGGTGGAGAATGCAGTGGCGTATTTGGTCACGGATTTTATATATACGTCATGGGCCATGAGGGAGGTGGGCGTGGATGAGAGGATAAAGGTGTTAGCTGCGACATTTTACAGAACTAAGTGTCGTAATAGGGAAATTTATGGAGGGAGTTGGGAGACTGCTTTTACTGAGAGCTATCGGAGTTTTAGGTTGAGGGATTTATGGGATTTACGTGCAATGTAAGGGGTCGCGGCGGGCTGGCTTCCCGATGAGGACAGTGTGAAAGGGTTTAGTGTGGAAGAGAATGAATATAGTAGAGACATAAGTGCCTTTGACTGTGTGATGAGCGGGTTGTGTGTTGTGAACGATACAAGTTCTTCAATTTAATTATTAATTATGCAATTGACAAAGGACGACAGATGTCGTAATGTGATGGAATATTATATATCTGCAACGAAATTATTGGTATGTGTGTAATGAAATGACAAAATGGGTGCACTGTGTGAATGCGAAATATATATATACACATGAAGTATTGCGTGTGGTAGGAAGGCTTCAGTATTTATCGAGGTGTGAAGGTCATGTACTGTTATGTTTTGTGCTAACAGACTTACATCTTAGTAGTGGTTTTAATGATATGGTGAAATATTTTTAGAAAGCTTGACTTATCCTGTTTTCTTATTACATATTGTTTTTTCATGGGAGCTCTATAGAGCCCGTAGGTTTAGGTTACCATTGAGTTGATATATATTATAGGATAATTGATGGATGACATAGAATTAGGTTTTTGTAGTTTCACTAGTTGTGTTGTAAAGTGTATGTAACATATGTATATATTTATACCTTCCTGGAGAAGGTGATATGTTTGGGTGTTTAGTAGATATACGTTGTACATGAATCATGTAGAATTGAATTTTATATTATATCAATACATTGAGTGATACTGAACGTATCATGTTGTTCAATATGGAATAATGAAAGTATTTCATACAATATACAGTTATATATAAAGATTGTTACTTGTCAGGTGGCTTGACATGCAAGAAGGGGGGGGGTAGTGTTTTCAGAATGTAAGGTGTACATTCCGTGGCAGGATGTACAATCAGGAATTTGATGTACTTGCCAAGGAGTCTTTAGGTTAGATTTAGTGTTCCAGACATAATGTCATTACTTCAAGGATTGGAATGGTCATTGTTTACTGTACAGATTTGTGTCTTTCAGATGTATTATGTTAATTGGAAAGTACATGTACTATGCAGAATTTTTCATCACTGTTTTCACTATGTAATTTGTCGTTTATTTTTATGTACTATGTATGTCTTTTAAATAAAATAAAATAAAAAAAAAACACTACACAGACCAGTATATAGGCCACTTCTACGGTCCTATGCTGTACTTTCTACAAGATTGAGGGACTGAACACATCGACTCCAGGCTGAGGGACTAATTACCTCTGTGAGGGAAAAGTTCAATAGATAGGAGTAGCGAGGGAATATATAGTAACAATAGTTTCATTGCCGGCTACTTATTAAGGAAGGGTAAGTCCAGCTCCCGCTATTCCCACCTTTTCTCCCCCACCCCTAAAGTGATAGTTTGATTGCCGGCTGCTTGTTAACGTAGGGTCAGTCTAGCTCCCACTATCCCTTCCCCTCCCTCTCCCCCCCCCCGAAAGGTGACGTGTGGGGCTCTGGTCAAACAGTAATCACTAGACTCACAGCTCCCAACACTACTGTAAGTACATGCCTGCCTTGTATTCTAGTGGATTTATTGGTTGAACGCTTCACTTTGGACCAATAATAAACTTAGTCTTTTCAGCCTTGCTCTAAGTTGACTGTTGTAATAATCACCACGTCTCTTAGGTATTGTACTTATCATGGAGAGTGATTATTTAAGCAGTGGGTAACCTGTCTATCTTTTCAGCTTGGATGACAGAGAGGGTCACCTGTCAATCAACGAGGAAGAACTGACGGAGACGGACTAACGTCCTGGAGACGTCCCATATTGGATTTAATTACCTGTGCACCTGTATGAAATTGCAGGACGTAACCCCACATCATTGCAGCGGTAAAGAACCTGCTTTTCTGTCATTGGAATAGAATACTCACGGCGATACTCTGTGAAGAACTAGCCGGTGGTGGTCACCAACACCTGCGACTTCTTCATCGCTATCCCACATAAGAACACCCCCCCCCCCCCCACATCAGCAACGGCTAAGATTTCAACAACACGAAGTGTCACCAACACCAGACACCCCAATATATATATTAGCGTTGAGTTCAAATGTTATTTTATTCATTTCATTTTTCATTTTTCTTTCAAATAGGATATACCTGTCATGTTTCATTGTTTTATGTTTGCTTTAATAAATAATAAAGTGTTTATCTTTGTTAATTATTATTTCGTTTTCTATTCATTAATTTTCCTGAGGAGGAGCCAGCTTTGGTAATACTGTCTGAAGTTATTACAGAGCTGAGTAAGCCTTCACAACCTCAAAGTCGTCCTCTCCTTACAACTTTCTGCTTTGTATTGGACTGATGAAGCCGCTGTGTGGCGAAACGTTCCTTCAATAAAGATTCCCATATGTTGCATAAGTGTCTAATTCTTCAACTTGTCGGTTTTTAAGCCATTTATCACACTATAAACTGTGTAAAATAAAGAAGAGATTTATAACAAAGAGGAAGAAACACACACAATGTATAGAGGATGAACCTTATACAAACCTTTAGGAAGCCCAAAGCAGGAGCCAAGAAAATGTGGAGGATATATTGATCACAGAGAGCAGAGGCACACACGGACGCAAACACAGAAGATAGACAACGTAGCCGAGAGACAATTTGAAATTTATGTAGTTGATAGGACTAAAACATACCATAAATGATAACAGTAAAAGTGAAAGAGAAAAATAATTACTGACAGCAGAAATCATAGAGGCATGCCAAAAAAAAAAAAAAACAGTTGCGGCAGCAAGACTGAATCCAGTATTTACAACACGTACATTTGATATAGAAAATAAGATCCCCCAGGATTTCAGCTGCTATACAGAAATGATTTCCGAATACTTTACAGAAAAAATAAGGAAGACAGAACAGGAGGCGATGGGGGTGAGAAACAACGCTTCAGAAGTGCTAACTTGAATCTTTGAAAAACAATGAAAGAGGAACTTGAAGGAAAATTAACGTATGAGATTATTGAGCACCCAGCTGGGTTGTGCCAAGAACCAGAGAACTTATAGCCAAGAGTAGGGAAAATGAAAAAAAATAACTGGAGAGCCAATGGTTCAGCCAACTATGCAGGTAGAAAACAAACTGCATTGGAACATTACACAATTCACAAATAACCCTCACATAGAAGGGAGAAGCTTACGACGACGTTTCAGTCCGACTTGGACCATTTACAAAGTCACACTAACCAGAAGTGGAGCATGGAAAAAGTACAGATAACGAAGGCCAGACAAGAACAGAAAAGTGAGCAGAAATAAGTAACTATGTGTGACACTAAAACTCAGTTTGATAATGACAGCTCAGTAGAAGTTAAGTTTGAAATAACCATTCTCCAGTTACGTCAGAAGAAAGACGAAAGTAAAAAGACAATATAATACAACTGAAGGAGAGGAATTTAGTAAGAAAGGAAGTTAGAATGAAAGGAAAGGCTTTGTGGTGTGGAACAAAGTTTTAAAGAAACATTCCCAGTAGAGACACAGGCAACACCAGCATATCACACTCACATCAGAGGAGATGTAACTATTTTCTGAGCGATCTGGATGCATCAAATGCCAAGGGATTCTTTGTGTAAGAGCTTTGTCTGGAAAACTGTCACAAATATTAATCTAGTCGATGGATTTGGAACACTTGCCGGTGGTGTCATAGAGTGCAGACGTTGAACCAATATGTAAGAAGGAAAACAAACGTATGAAAGGTCATGTTAGTTAAGATTTGTCAGGAAACAGGACAAATGTTTCCTAATGCGGAACTTAATCACATGATGACCCGCTTCTGAAGCTTTTGGTCATCTGACCGAGGCCTTCCACTGGCTTACTGGTCCACGCATTTAAAAATTAAAATTAATAAAGAAGATAATCGAAAAGAGAGTAACAATGTAGAGCACATGGAAAGAAGTGGCACCATAAACAATTACAAACACTGGTTTAGTGAAGGTATATCTGAGACAGCTTTAAAGACACTAGTGAAGCAGTAGAGAGAGAGAGAGAGAGAGGGGGGAAGGGTTAGTGGAATGATTATTTATGTATTGCAAAAATACATTTCAAACAGTATTTCACAGAAGACCGGGACAAAACCTTGAGAAGGAAGTATAACAGGGAATGTACTATTGTGAATCAAAGTGTAACTTAAGGGAAGACGACAAAGAGTCATTACCTGAACACTTACATCAGAATTGAAAAGCGGGGTTCCACAAGGATTGGGACCTGTTCGATTTCTGTTATATGTGAACGACAAACCTAAAGAAAGTAATAGATGCATTCCGGTTGTGCAGAATATGTATACATGTATAAATGCCTTTGAGGCTAAGGAATAGCTTTAAATGGACATTCTAAAACTGCAGAATTACTTTGGAAAGCGGTTACTTGATTTCAGCCCAAACAAATGCATGGTTATAACATTGAAGAAGGAGCAACAAAGCCGGAAACTGAGTATAGACTCAGGGGACAGAGGCAACAGACCTCACATACCGAGGAAGACCAGAGGGTGAGCATAGTGCCACGCATATCAATATGCGGCAAATATCAACCTAACATCCGCTACAGTTAAGACTTTTTTGGCAAGTCAGGAATTTCACCACGAATCATTCACGACCTTTCGAACAACATATGCCAGACCTGTTAAGATATGCAACATCATCCTGTGTCCCTTATATGACGAAAAGTGTTGAGAAACTGGAGAAAGTAAACATGTATGTAATAAAGTTAATTACAGAGTAAATAATAGATATATGCTAGGAAGGGAAGCTGAAGAATCTGAACCTGTCGAGAATCATGATAAGAGCAAATATATTATTCAGAGATATTGATAGGGTAGAAAAAAGACTTTTATGATAGAGGAAAGAAGCTCTCGATGGATCTCTTGGAGAAATAGGGATGGGAGGAAATATTTCCTCGGCCTTAGAATGGTCATGAAGAAAAAAAATGGACTTAGAAATAGTGGCTCCATAAATAACTTTAAATAAAAGTATAAAAGGGCCATGAAGCTCGGAAGAAGTAAATGTAACACATGACAAATGGAGAAGTAAGGCCTGGAGCTGAAATTCAGTTCCTGAAATAACATATAATTCAGTACACATACATAAGCACACAAGTAATGAAGGCTATATTCTCAGCTGTCAGAGAGCATGACCGTCATCGTCTTCTGAATCACCACACTAACCGTATTAACGACGGTATTTATGAAGGTCTTGAAGCAGTTATATTGTGGAGGTGTAGTGGAACACTAGTGTGTTGTGTAGGTGTGACGGTCGTGACAGTTGTGTGTTGTGTAGCTGTGACGGTCGTGACACTTGTGTGTTGTGTAGGTGTGACGGTCGTGACAGTTGTGTGTTGTGAATGTGTGATGGTTGTGACACTTGTGTGTTGTGTAGGTGTGACGGTCGTGACAGTTGTGTGTTGTGTAGCTGTGACGGTCGTGACAGTTGTGTGTTGTGTAGGTGTGACGGTCGTGACACTTGTGTGTTGTGTAGCTGTGACGGTCGTGACAGTTGTGTGTTGTGTAGCTGTGACGGTCGTGACAGTTGTGTGTTGTGTAGCTGTGACGGTCGTGACAGTTGTGTGTTGTGTAGCTGTGACGGTCGTGACAGTTGTGTGTTGTGTAGGTGTGACGGTCGTGACAGTTGTGTGTTGTGTAGCTGTCAGTTGTGTGTTGTGTAGGTGTGACGGTCGTGACAGTTGTGTGTTGTGTAGGTGTGACGGTCGTGACACTTGTGTGTTGTGTAGGTGTGACGGTCGTGACAGTTGTGTGTTGTGTAGCTGTGACGGTCGTGACAGTTGTGTGTTGTGTAGGTGTGACGGTCGTGACAGTTGTGTGTTGTGTAGCTGTGACGGTCGTGACACTTGTGTGTTGTGTAGGTGTGATGGTCGTGACACTTGTGTGTTGTGTAGGTGTGACGGTCGTGACAGTTGTGTGTTGTGTAGGTGTGACGGTCGTGACAGTTGTGTGTTGTGTAGGTGTGACGGTCGTGACACTTGTGTGTTGTGTAGGTGTGATGGTCGTGACACTTGTGTGTTGTGTAGGTGTGACGGTCGTGACACTTGTGTGTTGTGTAGGTGTGACGGTCGTGACACTTGTGTGTTGTGTAGCTGTGACGGTCGTGACAGTTGTGTGTTGTGTAGCTGTGACGGTCGTGACAGTTGTGTGTTGTGTAGGTGTGACGGTCGTGACACTTGTGTGTTGTGTAGGTGTGATGGTCGTGACACTTGTGTGTTGTGTAGGTGTGACGGTCGTGACACTTGTGTGTTGTGTAGCTGTGACGGTCGTGACACTTGTGTGTTGTGTAGCTGTGACGGTCGTGACAGTTGTGTGTTGTGTAGCTGTGACGGTCGTGACACTTGTGTGTTGTGTAGCTGTGACGGTCGTGACAGTTGTGTGTTGTGTAGCTGTGACGGTCGTGACACTTGTGTGTTGTGTAGCTGTGACGGTCGTGACACTTGTGTGTTGTGTAGGTGTGACGGTCGTGACGCTTGTGTGTTGTGTAGCTGTGACGGTCGTGACACTTGTGTGTTGTGTAGCTGTGACGGTCGTGACACTTGTGTGTTGTGTAGGTGTGACGGTCGTGACACTTGTGTGTTGTGTAGGTGTGACGGTCGTGACACTTGTGTGTTGTGTAGGTGTGACGGTCGTGACAGTTGTGTGTTGTGTAGGTGTGACGGTCGTGACAGTTGTGTGTTGTGTAGCTGTGACGGTCGTGACACTTGTGTGTTGTGTAGGTGTGATGGTCGTGACAGTTGTGTGTTGTGTAGCTGTGACGGTCGTGACACTTGTGTGTTGTGTAGCTGTGACGGTCGTGACACTTGTGTGTTGTGTAGGTGTGACGGTCGTGACAGTTGTGTGTTGTGTAGCTGTGACGGTCGTGACACTTGTGTGTTGTGTAGCTGTGACGGTCGTGACACTTGTGTGTTGTGTAGGTGTGATGGTCGTGACACTAGTGTGTTGTGTAGGTGTGACGGTCGTGACAGTTGTGTGTTGTGTAGGTGTGACGGTCGTGACAGTTGTGTGTTGTGAATGTGTGACGGTTGTGACACTTGTGTGTTGTGTAGGTGTGACGGTCGTGACAGTTGTGTGTTGTGTAGGTGTGACGGTCGTGACACTTGTGTGTTGTGTAGGTGTGACGGTCGTGACACTTGTGTGTTGTGTAGGTGTGACGGTCGTGACACTTGTGTTGTGTAGGTGTGACGGTCGTGACACTTGTGTGTTGTGTATGTGTGACGGTCGTGACACTTGTGTGTTGTGTAGGTGTGACGGTCGTGACACTTGTGTGTTGTGTAGGTGTGACGGTCGTGACACTTGTGTGTTGTGTAGGTGTGACGGTCGTGACACTTGTGTGTTGTGTATGTGTGACGGTCGTGACACTTGTGTGTTGTGTAGGTGTGACGGTCGTGACACTTTTGTGTTGTGTAGGTGTGACGGTCGTGACACTTGTGTGTTGTGTAGGTGTGACGGTCGTGACAGTTGTGTGTTGTGTAGGTGTGACGGTCGTGACAGTTGTGTGTTGTGTAGGTGTGACGGTCGTGACAGTTGTGTTGTGTAGGTGTGACGGTCGTGACAGTTGTGTGTTGTGTAGGTGTGACGGTCGTGACAGTTGTGTGTTGTGTAGGTGTGACGGTCGTGACAGTTGTGTGTTGTGTAGCTGTGACGGTCGTGACACTTGTGTGTTGTGTAGGTGTGACGGTCGTGACACTTGTGTGTTGTGTAGGTGTGACGGTCGTGACACTTGTGTGTTGTGTAGGTGTGACGGTCGTGACAGTTGTGTGTTGTGTAGGTGTGACGGTCGTGACAGTTGTGTGTTGTGAATGTGTGACGGTTGTGACACTTGTGTGTTGTGTAGGTGTGACGGTCGTGCCACTTGTGTGTTGTGTAGGTGTGACGGTTATGACACTTGTGTGTTGTGTAGCTGTGACGGTCGTGACACTTGTGTGTTGTGTAGGTGTGACGGTCGTGACACTTGTGTGTTGTGTAGGTGTGACGGTCGTGACACTTGTGTGTTGTGTAGGTGTGACGGTCGTGACATATGTGTGTTGTGTATGTGTGGCGGTTGTGACACTTGTGTGTTGTGTAGGTGTGACGGTCGTGACACTTGTGTGTTGTGTAGGTGTGACGGTTGTGACACTTGTGTGTTGTGTAGCTGTGACGGTCGTGATACTTGTGTATTGTGTAGCTGTGACGGTCGTGATACTTGTGTATTGTGTAGCTGTGACGGTCGTGCCACTTGTGTGTTGTGTAGGTGTGACGGTCGTGACACTTGTGTGTTGTGTAGGTGTGACGGTTGTGACACTTGTGTGTTGTGTAGCTGTGACGGTCGTGATACTTGTGTATTGTGTAGCTGTGACGGTCGTGCCACTTGTGTGTTGTGTAGGTGTGACGGTTATGACACGAGTGTTGTGTAGCTGTGACGGTCGTGATACTTGTGTGTTGTGTAGGTGTGACGGTCGTGACACTTGTGTGTTGTGTACGTGTGACGGTCGTAAGTGTCCTTCCAATCCAGAAATAGCAACCACACCAAAAGCACCACCAACCACTACACAAGCACCAACCACTACACAAGCACCAACCACTACAAAAGCACCAACCACTACAAAAGCACCAACCACTACACAAGCACCAACCACTACACAAGCACCAACCACTACACAAGCACCAACCACTACAAAAGCACCAACCACTACAAAAGCACCAACCACTACACAAGCACCAACCACTACACAAGCACCAACCACTACAAAAGCACCAACCACTACAAAAGCACCAACCACTACACAAGCACCAACCACTACAAAAGCACCAACCACTACACAAGCACCAACCACTACACAAGCACCAACCACTACACAAGCACCAACCACTACAAAAGCACCAACCACTACACAAGCACCAACCACTACACAAGCACCAACCACTACACAAGCACCAACCACTACACAAGCACCAACCACTACACAAGCACCAACCACTACACAAGCACCAACCACTACAAAAGCACCAACCACTACACAAGCACCAACCACTACACAAGCACCAACCACTACACAAGCACCAACCACTACAAAAGCACCAACCACTACACAAGCACCAACCACTACACAAGCACCAACCACTACACAAGCACCAACCACTACACAAGCACCAACCACTACACAAGCACCAACCACTACACAAGCACCAACCACTACACAAGCACCAACCACTACACAAGCACCAACCACTACACAAGCACCAACCACTACACAAGCACCAACCACTACACAAGCACCAACCACTACACAAGCACCAACCACTACACAAGCACCAACCACTACACAAGCACCAACCACTACACAAGCACCAACCACTACAAAAGCACCAACCACTACACAAGCACTAACCACTACACAAGCACCAACCACTACACAAGCACCAACCACTACACAAGCACCAACCACTACAAAAGCACCAACCACTACACAAGCACCAACCACTACACAAGCACCAACCACTACACAAGCACCAACCACTACACAAGCACCAACCACTACAAAAGCACCAACCACTACAAAAGCACCAACCACTACAAAAGCACCAACCACTACACAAGCACCAACCACTACACAAGCACCAACCACTACACAAGCACCAACCACTACAAAAGCACCAACCACTACACAAGCACCAACCACTACACAAGCACCAACCACTACACAAGCACCAACCACTACACAAGCACCAACCACTACACAAGCACCAACCACTACACAAGCACCAACCACTACAAAAGCACCATCCACTACACAAGCACCAACCACTACACAAGCACCAACCACTACACAAGCACCAACCACTACAAAAGCACCAACCACTACACAAGCACCAACCACTACACAAGCACCAACCACTACACAAGCACCAACCACTACACAAGCACCAACCACTACACAAGCACCAACCACTACACAAGCACCAACCACTACACAAGCACCAACCACTACAAAAGCACCAACCACTACACAAGCACTAACCACTACACAAGCACCAACCACTACACAAGCACCAACCACTACACAAGCACCAACCACTACAAAAGCACCAACCACTACAAAGCACCAACCACTACACAAGCACTAACCACTACACAAGCACCAACCACTACACAAGCACCAACCACTACACAAGCACCAACCACTACAAAAGCACCAACCACTACACAAGCACCAACCACTACACAAGCACCAACCACTACACAAGCACCAACCACTACACAAGCACCAACCACTACAAAAGCACCAACCACTACACAAGCACCAACCACTACACAAGCACCAACCACTACACAAGCACCAACCACTACACAAGCACCAACCACTACACAAGCACCAACCACTACAAAAGCACCAACCACTCTAAGGTCACCATCTATTTTAGCGGTGCCACATCAAAGGCTCGAAGCACCAGTGTACTCACGACACATTCTTCTTAATAAATAGCAAAATACTGTTACTTAAGCCCAGTTAATAGCATTACATGTTAGGTTCCACTTTAATTAGTGACTCTCTTTACCAAGAAGAGGAAGTTTAATTATAATAGGTGTGTGTGTGTGTGTGTGTGTGTGTGTGTGTGTGTGTGTGTGTGTGTGTGTGTGTGTGTGTGTGTGTGTGTGTGTGTGTGTGTGACAGTCATCTTTGGAATCAGATCAATTACTGAGGAATGCCATTTCCGATAGGCTTAAAACTTTTTACCATTGGTTGGCTTTATTTCTTCACCGCTTCCCATTTTCTTTGATCTTTGTAAATTTCATTAAGCAAATTGTTTCCAACGTAACAACGAAACAATTTTATTTTTTTCATCAGCTTCACATACTAAATACTGATGAATATTTATTGATAGTTTTTTTTTTAATAATTATCGGCCGTGTGCTTGCCAAAATGCCAATTTTTTGCCAATTGATCAGAATCAAAATATTAATCATTATGTGACTAGAAATTTTTGAACTGATTGTAAAGGAGAAAAGTAAACAGGAACAAATTTAAATAAACCAGGTTTTATGGTAGGTTTAAGTTTTTATTGTGAGGAGCTTCCTCATTTTTTTTGAGCTTTCTGACTAAACTTTTCGTTTTCTTACAAACTGATGTTTGTTTCTCCAGAATGCCTTAGTCGATCGACTTCAAATTTTCAAAACTTCCGTAATGTATATATATATATTGGGGAAGATTTATTGGTTTATTTGTATACGTAGTGTCCCCAATGCACAGCGCTAAGCCGCTCCCAAGCTTCGTTTCCATGTGATAAGTGGAGACCGCCTATACTGATAGACTTCACAATGTCAACTCTCGTGTATCCTCCTTAGACGAACGTTATAAAGTTGGTAGAATTACCGACAATATGTAAAGTAAAAGGACACAAGTGCAACTAATGTGACATTTATTGTGGCAACGTTTCGCTCTCCAGGAGCTTTATCAAGCCATTACAAACAATACATGGACACAGAGGGTATATAAAGGCTCAGAGTGAGGTGAATACTAATGAGGTACCATTTCGATGTTCACTAGTGGTAGTAGTAGTAGTAGTAGTAGTAGTAGTGGTAGTGACAAAATATTGTATTACTTTTGTCACTGCCACTACTACTACTACTACTACTACCACTAGTGAACATCGAAATGGTACCTCACTAGTATTCACCTCACTCTGAGCCTTTATATACCCTCTGTGTCCATGTATTGTTTGTAATGGCTTGATAAAGCTCCTGGAGAGCGAAACGTTGCCACAATAAATGTTACATTAGTTGCACTTGTGTCCTTTTACTTTACTTAGACGAACGTGTGTATATTTAGTGACGGAAGGGAAAATTCTCCCCTCCTATCTGTTGCTAGTCTTCGAACATTGCATGCTTCCTGACGACACACAAGAATGTGAAAGATCTTGAGCCAAATATTTCCATCCCCATGTGACTTGTTTTGCATTGTTAAGATCAACTGTTCACGATTGTACTGCAATTAGCGACGTGTGTTATCATATTATTTAAGAGTTATCCTGCTTATGCATTAACTTCACCTCTTATCGTGCTGTATATATTGTATCGAGAGCTCACTGGTGCACTCTGTAGAATGCAGTGAATCTCTGGAACTTTCACATTAACTCTGAGAATACATCACTAAATTTCATGCTGAACTCTTACCAAACCAAGAAATGGTATGTTGATACCGATAATATGTGAAAAAAGTACTTGTACAGTTACACAAATAACCCGCACATAAAAGAGAGAAGCTTACGACGACGTTTCGGTCCGACTTGGACCATTAACAAAGTCACACTAACCAGAGGTGGAGCAGGACGGCTATGTATAGGCAGGAAGAGGTGGTGGTGGTGGTAGTAGTAGTAGTAGTACTACTACTACACTACTACTGCTACTACTACTACTACTACTATTACTACTACTGCTACTACTACTACTACTACTACCCACGCGACATTCCATCTGACTCCTGCCATTATATATACTCATGTTCTTAGAATTAGGACTGAATTTACAAATTTCTTGGTCATTCCTTTTGAACTCACTTTGTTCCTTCTACAGCCAGATTACCTGGTTCTTTACTCTTGCTGTCTTCCTCCTCATGAATATGTATAACAACTCGGGGTTGAATATAGCGTTCAGCTAACACAATGAGGCTTCTTGGGTTAACGCCAGCCCTATGCATTAGGTGGATTACCCTGCGTTATATTTTTTATTGTAGCCTACTTTACGTATATCAGTGAGTTTTATGGTGTATTAGTGAGCCCCCCTGGAAGGTACCACACAGTGGGAGGCTCTGTACGATAGCTGGGAATTTTACGACAAAGGTTTGATCGTTAGTTTCATATTGTTCTTTAGTAAGTAACCCTGAACGTTACCTGTGTTCTGTATGATAGGGACACGTTCATAAAAGGAACGTATGAATGTAGTGGGGTCCGTTGTTTACGTTAGGTACAACTGTAACTATAAGAATAATAAACACTAAACGGACTTTGAATGTGTTAGATGAGTCTCTAATGAAATATATAGAGAATGAGAGGCTTGCAAGTCTAGTGTCGCTGGAGTGTTAAATCATTGTTGAATTTATTGAAATTTGGTGCTTGTTAGAAGATAAAAGACTGAGGCATGTGTAACGTGGCCAAGATGTGCGATAGGTGGGTTAGACAGCTGCTACAGAACAAAATGAAAAACAAAAATAAATAACAAAAAGGCACAATACCGTGACTGGAACGATACACAAATAACCCGCACATAAAAGAGAGAACCTTACGACGACGTTTCGGTCCGACTTGGACCATTGACAAAGTCACACTAACAGAGGTGGAGCAGGACGGCTATATATAGGCAGGAAGAGGTGGAGGTAGTAGTAGTAGTAGTAGTAGTAGTAAAAGAATTGTATATAATACCGACAGGATGAAATGACACATGCACAACACCCGGGCATCCCCACCGTAGACGTTTCGCCATCCAGCCAGCCACTGGATGGCGAAACATCCACAACAAAGACAACCAGACGCTGCACATGTGTCTTAATTTCATCAGTAGTTGTAGTAGAAGAAGAAGAGGTAGTAGTAGTGGTAGTGGTAGAAGTGGGAAATAAGGAAGACGAGCCAGTCAAATACAAAGGAAGGGGAGCACTGCAAGAGAGCTAGCTCTCTTGCAGTGCTCCCCTTCCTTTGTATTTGACTGGCTCGTCTTCCTTATTTCCCACTTCTACCACTACCACTACTACTACCTCTTCTTCTTCTACTACAACTACTGATGAAATTAAGACACATGTGCAGCGTCTGGTTGTCTTTGTTGTGGACGTTTCGCCATCCAGTGGCTGGCTGGATGGCGAAACGTCTACGGTGGGGATGCCCGGGTGTTGTGCATGTGTCATTTCATCCTGTCGGTATTATATACAATTCTTTTACTACTACTACTACTACTACTACTACCTCCACCTCTTCCTGCCTATATATAGCCGTCCTGCTCCACCTCTGTTAGTGTGACTTTGTCAATGGTCCAAGTCGGACCGAAACGTCGTCGTAAGCTTCTCTCTTTTATGTGCTGGTTATTTGTGTATGAAAAACAAAATCTAGACAGCAGAGGAAACGAGGCTAGAATTACTAGTTCGAGAAATTTTACGTGCAGAAGGGTAAAGCTTCTTGCCTCCTTATTCCTCAGGCTGACCCAAACTCAATCTAACTTTACAGCGTAACAGATACAAAAACAAATATCCAAGAAGTCCAATATTCGTTTTGACGCTGCAGGAGACGTCACGGCTGACGAAGGATATGTTCTGAAGTAACGGTAGAACATCGTAAGACTATGCGATGAATATTGTGTAATGGCAAAGATTTGTGGATACATTTAAATGTATTTAGTACAATCTCTTGGATTGACTTTTTACTTTCCGTCATTCATCATTTATGATAATTACTTCATATCTTATCTCTAAGTGTCACGTGATTTATCATCACGTTATTCGTTTCTCAATATCAGGTAGAGAAATTAAGTTTCAGACTGAGTCTATCATTTCTAAAATTCACTAGAGATATATGTGTGTTTCAGTAAGATATAAACCCTAGATATCCCGGCAAGGAATAAAGGCGCATTTATGGTTTCTCTGTATACGTCTAAGAATTCAGCAAACACCGGTAACATATGAAAAAATAATGTGGACGAAGCCAAGTCAGGATGAGGAAAGAGTGACCAAGCGTTATGTTGTGTCTGTTTATCTCTGGCAGAGGGATTTTGTTACATGATGTATGAGACATATCTTGTTTGATGTGCTTTAAGAAAACAAAGCAAGCTTTATCTTTAAGTTTTCATACGATCACATCAAGTTGTCTTTACGCAAGCAAAACGACCTTAAACTTGTAAGTAACTTGTATGACTTATGAAGCTCTAAATACTTAGGACACAATTAAAGATAATAGTCCAAGTCTGTAACACGGCACAGTTATGGAGGATATACACAGTCATGGCAGAGGTATTGCATAGATGTGGGGGGTTGAGAGAATAAAGGCAGTTTAGATTGTTAGGTACAGTGAAGTAAGCCCCCTAAAAGGTAATTAGGTGCACATAATCCTTTTCAGGCTGTTGTTACAAAATCTAACTGTAGCAAAACCTCTCTTCATAGAAGAGAAAAACCGGAGGCGCGTGTACAATGAGAGGTGGACTAATGATTATATTGTTTTGATTAAACAGCGACAAAGCCGTTTGTAAGATTAAAAAGAACAATGTTGAAAGGCACGATTAATCACGTCGCAAGAACTATTCAATTCTTAAAGGGAAAAAAATAGAACAAACATGATCAAACATTAAAAATGTGTAGTTGAAAATGAACCTGAATTGCAAGCTAACAATTACGTTGCTAAGAATATTGACGAGATGGGCGGATCATTCACTGAAGGGAAGTTTTTGATGGAGTGCAAGGTGGAAATGTTGGTGGAAATGTTTCTAGACAAAGTTGAAAGTCTCGGAAACTGAAGTTTATGTTTCTTCAGTCGCCAGTAGCGCTGTTGACACGGTAAAAGTAAATTATGAGAATAATTAGCACTTTATAAACATGTTCTGGAACACCAGATGATAGAAATGATTTCCAGAGAAAATTTTGTAAGTTTTATAAAATGCATAAGATCTCATTAAGGAAATATGAAACTGTGTACACTGAAGAGAATGTAAAATACATGAACTGCATTTTTTTTTAAATAATGAAAGAATGTGTGAGAATACGTAACTTAAGCCTTGACAAACTGAGATGTGTGACAGCCTTGTTGCAAAGAGAAATGACTGGAAATATAACTGACGTAGTTGCAACAATAAATGAAAATGAATTGAAACTGAATGCAAATTTCTCCAGCCAATTTCTCTTCGTTATTCCATCGGCAGGAAAATTCCCAAGTTGGAATATATAATGCATTGTTTTGTCACACCGGACATTTATCAAGCATCGCAGCGTGAAACATCGAAAGCTTCGATGTTTCTTGTCTGGGATAAATGAAGACTATGGTCATGCGGTGCTTTATGTGGATTTCGGTTAACAGAATAAAGGTAAAGTCATGAGAAAAGTTTTTTTTTTTACTAATACTTTTTGACTGACATCTTTCTCACTGAGAGAAAGATGTAACAACACTTTCTGACTCTGAATTCTTTTTGAATTCGGATTTCTTGCGCGAAGAAACAGAAAATATATATAATTTGACTTTGGGTCTGGAAAGCAAAGAAAAAATGATGTCTGTCATGCATTTGAAATTTTGATAGAAAGAATAATAATATGTAATTGAAGTAAGATAATCAAAATATTTTTTTACGCTTTCATTATTATAATTAACTCGAGTTCAACTAGGAAAGGAAACCGTAGATCCTAGTGGGAAAAATAGTCAAAAACTAAACTTCCAGTAGAGTGACTTCGGTATAAGATTTTATGATTTTTGATATGCAAGATAAGATTATTTCATCTTCCACTTGAGGTTAAATATCTCAGAGGGAACTCACTGAGATATACATATGAAAGTAAACTATTAAAGTTTTATGAATGCCCACTTCACGCAAACTAATTTGTATATATAAAACACATGAAGAAAGGGGAGGAGGAGGAGAGGAGCTTTGCTCTGAGGAATTGGACCTCTAGATCCCTTACCGAATATTTAAGTACGTCTAGCCCTTCCCTCTGTCCACTTCGACTCATTAGAGTGGAATTAATTACTAACCCGCTGAGAAAAATATTTGGATGGATTCAGGATGAGACCTATTTCCTGTTCCCGTGTTATCACTTGTGTAAGATCACCTAAGAGGGACTCCTTTGTACCTGCTATTGTGCCATCATCTAGGAACCAGATCTTTAACTCACTGGTCAGTCTGACTGTGATTTCCCTAACCGCTGTACAGAAGAGAAATGGTGCAAGAGGATCCCCTTGTTGGACACCCTCTGATGATGTGATTTCATGCTCTCCAAACAGGAGCATTGATTCCTTGCTATATTCAGCTGAAATAAAGGAAAGGGACCAGGGAAATGTTCTTGTACCGCTGCTAATACCACATCTCTATTCAGGAGATTAAATGCATTCTTGAAGTCTAATTTTACCACTGCATGGTTGCAGGTTGTTGATATACGCCCTTGTTGCACGAACCGCTGCTTCACTTCCTTGAGAGACCCCAAAACCAAGTTGGTTTGGTTGAAGCATCATGGCTGCCTCTGTGCTAATACTTCAAGCAGCAGCTTTGGAAACGAGGCGGCGAAAAGTGCTGCCTACTGCAATAGGCCTAATTCCTCCATCCTTCCTTTTAAGTGCATATATATATATATATATATATATATATATATATATATATATATATATATATATATATATATATATATATAATATATATATATATATCCTAGGTAGTAGGTTGGTAGACAGCAACCGCCCAGGGAGGTACTACCGTCCTGCCAAGTGAGTGTAAAACGAAAGCCTGTAATTGTTTTACATGATGGTAGGATTGCTGGTGTCCTTTTTTCTGTCTCATGAACATGCAAGTTTTCAGGTACGTCTTGCTACTTCTACTTACACTTAGGTCCCACTACACATACATGTACAAGCACATATATACACACCCCTCTGGGTTTTCTTCTATTTTCTTTCTAGTTCTTATTCTTGTTTATTTCCTCTTATCTCCATGGGGAAGTGGAACAGAATTCTTCCTCCGTAAGCCATGCGTGTTGTAAGAGGCGACTAAAATGCCGGGAGCAAGGGGCTAGTAACCTCTTCTCCTGTATATATTACTAAATGTAAAAGGAGAAACTTTCGTTTTTCCTTTTGGGCCACCCCGCCTCGGTGGGATACGGCCGGTGTGTTGTTGTTGATATATATATATATATATATATATATATATATATATATATATATATATATATATGCAATAAGATCACAGTAAACAGGTGATTTCAGAATATGCAAAACAACCACTCTGAAAGAATAGAGAAATTCCAAGTGCTTTCGTGACTAACATTATCAAGGAACTATAATGTGAGTAGTCACGATAGCGCTTGGAATTTCTCTATTCTTTCAGAGTGGTTGTTTTGCATACACACACACACACACACACACACACACACATATATATATATATATATATATATATATATATATATATATATATATATATATATATATATATATATATATATATATATATATATATATATATATATATATGGCCATTAGTAATAATTTGTTTTGCTACTCAGTAATATCTGTTTAGTAACAGTCTGTCTATGACTGAAACATAAATGTATTCCCTGAAATATCTACGTACACTAACCAGTCTCCTAGTCAGAGTACCATTAAGGTTTCGACTATGCTTAATGACAGCATCCTACCCTATGCATTTACTAATGACAGTAGAATATATTATGTATACACTCTGAGATGGCGTTCATTACATATTCCTTGATTACATTATCATGAATTGCAAATTCGCTGTAATCGCAGGCATTCAGTGTACAAACACTGAATTCGTCAGAGATTCTTGAATTAAATAATCATAAGCCCACGACTGTTTGGAGGGTAATATTACATATTATACTGAGATAGCTCGCACATAGGGGAAAGAAGATTATGATGACATTTCGGTCCGTCTTGAACCATTGACTAGTCACACTAGCACACGGTAACGCGGCAGCCAGGATATACTGGAGAGGAGGATAGGGATGGGACATAGGAAGTGGAGAAGTACTTGTAGAGTTAATGCTGGTAGTGGTAGTAGTAATAGTGGTGGTAGTATTAGGTGGTAGTGGCATAAGAGACAGACAAGAGTGAAGCAAGGCTAAAATATTGGTAGTAGTTATTGTGTTTATGGTAGTAACGGTAATAGTTGAGTGATAACTGTGGTTATGTGATAGTGATCGTAGTAACAGGTTCAGTGGTAGTGGCTACAGTCTCACTGGTTTTGAAAGGAATGGTAGTAGAGTTTGCGGTATAACTGAGAATGCCACTATGTCAGTAGTGATGAATTAATTGCCAGTTAGTGTCACACGTTATGGGCCAAGACAATTAGATAAATGTATTTCGGTCTCCGCCTGATCCCAAAAATTTATCTTTATATATCATAGACACCAGTACGTCCATGCACGTACAGTAGGCGACAATAGTATCTAATGCCGTTACATTTTAGTGAACAAAAACGGGTATTCAAAAAACAACGGAACGGGCAGATTGAACCAATGGAAAGTGAGTCCAAAACTCCAGGCCAGTACGTAAGACATTCAACCAGCTGGTTTCATTATTTTGGTTTATTTCCAATCGTCAGTCACGAGGGTATTCAAAAGTCATCATATGGACACAAATACACCTTTTTCATGAAGGAAAATGGTAAAGTAGGACATACACAGCTCAAAACTAATTCTATCCATCCAGAACGAAGCACCAGCTTTGATGTTACACTGAAGAATAATTCTCTTGTTATCTTAGGAAGAATATCTTAGAACACTCCAACGAAATAAATTTGAAATCGCGAATAACTTGAATTGTCAAAATATCGCTGAAGACAATCGCATGAATCTGTAAAAAAAATTTCGCTTGAAAATCAGTATTTCAATTTCTTCTATTAATACAAAGAAAAAGTAGAACCTACACTGGCCAAAAATCAATCCAATTTTTTCTCTAAATAAGAGTGTTAGCATAAGGCTTACTTAAGTAATTAGAACATAAGTAATTAGTTAAGTTAGGACCCTAACATACATTTTTTCCCCATTATGCTGAAGCCACACAGATGTTAGGATAATCTGATAAACTCGAAGACAGAGACATATTTTTGATCAAAGAACACATTGTCAGTTTATATCACGGAAACTAACATGATTAAAAAAAAACTTGACGCATTAAAACTGAAAAAAAATGAAATTAAGAAGAAATTTCTTTTGAGGAAAACACATGAACATTAAAAGTTCAAGGTCGACCAGAAAAGACATTATCCATTTACTGTACAGAATCCAATATAATTTGCTCCTGCACAACCTACACTCAAAAAAAGTCATTTCACCCATGTCATTAGAGAGTTCAGCCATTCATTATTAATGTCATTTAGAATCTTTAACCAGGGAAGAGCAGTAAATTAGTGGGGGGTAGTATATTGCCCGTGGATAGGGAAACATTCCAATTCGATCTAAGGATACGTTCAGTTCCTTGGATCAAGAGCCACTTACTGGCATCAAGGTAAAATATAGCAGTGATGTAAAATATTACTTGAAGACCTCGAGATTATTAGTGGCAATATGGCACCTAGAAGCTTCATGAAGAGTACACAGTGTGACTTTGTAAATGGTCCAAGTCGGACCGAAACGTCGTCGTAAGGTTCTCTCTTTTATGTGCGGGTTATTTGTGTATCGTTCCAGTCACGGTATTGTGCCTTTTTTGTTATTCATGAAGAGTAACAACCGTCTTCGAAATAGGATGCTTCAGTGCTGAAATATTGAAGCCTATTAAAAGTTTTCTTGTGGAAACCATTTCAGAAAATTTTTCTGTTAATTATTCCACGAAGCTTTACTTAGTAATAGTTGACCACGGTTGAAAAGTTGAAGCCGATCAGATAAGGCATTCAGTAGATATGCATAGATACCTAGGAATAAGTTAATGGAAAGTCTAATTATTCTACGATTTTATTGAATAAAATTCTCAATTTTATATATCAGGAATAAAACACAAATGGAAATCTAGAATAACTTTCTTTGAAGGTGTTTCGCTAAATCAGCAGTTTTTTTCAATTCAATACAGAGTTGATATACGAAGAGAGTGGATGATCTAATCAGTTACATAGTTCTGCAGAACTGTACATCAAAGACAGTGACTGAAAAATTAATCAATTCTACTACGCAAAAGAATGCGTTCATTAACTTGGTCAACATGAATCTGAAGGACAGGTAGGTAGAACGACTCATGTAAACCTCAGTTAAATGAGGTTCAGTAGCTGAAGTCACGTTGTATACAGGTGGTAGAACAACTAGAATTTATGCCCAAGAGTTGAACCTCAGGCTGCCAAATAAGCTGAAGGGGATTTTTATTATATTATAATTCAATTGAGTTGCTATGTATAAAATACTGACATGATGAATTAGAGAAATATACATATATTGCATATGTGTCTAATTCCTCAAATGGTCGGAATCACATACCGTTATTGCAATATTTATTATTTTTTATTATCACACTGGCCGATTCCCACCAAGGAAGGGTGGCCCGAAAAAGAAAAACTTTCACCATCATTCACTCCATCACTGTCTTGCCAGAAGGGTGCTTTACACTACAGTTTTTAAACTGCAACATTAACACTTTGTTATTGCAGCAACGTTTCACTCTCCAGGAGATATGTCAAACTTTGACAACAACCTGACAAAGCCTCTGGAGAACGAAACGTTGCCTCAATAAAAAGTCAGATCAGATGCACATGTGCTCTTTTACCTAACGTATTGTCCGCAATTATACCATTATTACTAAAATTAATGTAACTCAGAGTGAAAGATAATTTTTTTTTATATAGTCCATGAGTATTTTAAATTTGAAGTCTATCAGAAAAGTGTTTCTTAAGAAATTCTGAATCATACGAATCTAAGTTGTTTCACAATTCAATTAAAATTTATAACTTGCACCTAAGTAGCCTAAGCTTGAGTAGCCTCATCCTTAATTTAGAATTTATTATTATTATTTTAAAGCCAATCAAGCGAGGCAGTACTTAATTATTTAGTGCATATCAGTATCACTATAAATTTAATAAAATAGACACACTGGGACTTACGGACATAATTAACGTAAATCTTCCTCTCTAGTAAAACACACTAGGATGAAAACGTGAAGCGAATCAGGAGAGTCCCAGTTACCTTACCTAATTCCCCAGTTACCCTACCTAATTCCCCAGTTACGTTACCTAATTCCCCAGTTACGTTACCTAATTCCCCAGTTATGTTACCTAATCCCCCAGTTAAATTGCCTAATTCCACAGTTACCTTGCCTAATTCCCCAGTTACTTTACCTAATTTCTCAGTTACCTTAGATAATTCCCCAGTTATCTTACGAATTCCAACTAAATCAACTCAGTACGTCGACGAATTTCCCCGTAAACAAATCAAACCTCAAGGGTTGGAACATAAGATACAAGGGTGGCGAGGGTGGAAACACTGGGAGCGTTGCCTTACACCTGTTGTCCATGTTCACTCATCAGTAAAATGGGTACCTGGGTGTCAGTAGATTGGTGTGGGTCGCATCCTGGGACAAAAACGGACCTAATTTACTCGAAATGCTCTGCATAACAAGGGATTTTCTATATAGTAGTATGTCATTGATGTCAGCTAGGACTGTATACCTTAAACATGAACTTGTAGAAAAATAAAGATATTATTATTAAATACTGAAGCCATTGGCAATAGGTGGACTCAAATATTTCTATGCTCATCCACGCTTGAATTTAACTTACTGATTTCGTAGTATCAGGAAGAACAATTTTCAAACGTTTGATGATACTTCGAAGGTTTTGTAAATTATCGTCTCCATTCCAGGCTGGTGGGAATTAATCTTACAACTGCGACTATAAGGCTCCTTAACAATGCTATTTGCTCGTAGATTCTTCGACTGAAAATGGAAACCATATGAATGAGGAGTTTTTTTTTAGATAATGAAGGAAAGACACTTATACAATTTAGTGTATGTAAACTTAGAGACATACATTTCATCGAGTATATGAACTGAGACATACACCTATCTGTGTATATTACACTAAGAGACAGACACATCGTTGGTGTATATAACCTTGGTGTCTCTGGAGCACTTACACTCGCTTCCACAGAGTGCTTATACTATATTAAAAAATGGGAAAAATGTAAGTGACAAATATTATTACCTACTTTTATCTGCCAAGTGTATCGGATAATACTATCAAATATGGAAGGCACTTTCCTTTAAAGAATACATAAGTATTACTGAGAAATTTTAATACTTTGAATATATATATATATATATATATATATATATATATATATATATATATATATATATATATATATATGTATATATATATATATATATATATATATATATATATATATATATATATATATATATATATATATATATATATATATATATATATATATATATATTATATATAAATATATTTTAAGATTTTTGCAAAAGTTTATAATTTTAGTTCTCTCTCCAAAATAATTTAAAAATATGTTTAATTTTTCCTCAAGATTTTTGCACTAGTCTCAGTTCTCTCTCCCCCCCCCCCCCCATAATAAATTTAAAAAATTATGGTTTTTTTTATCATAGACAGTACTGAGTAGATAGATTCAGTGCTATTGTTATTGTTCTCATTTGTAAAGAAGAATACATGCGAAATGTTTCAAATAGTTAACATAAGGAGTTACAATGCCTAAGCTAAACCTCACGGCTCAAACGTGAAAAAAAAGTCTCGGTGAACCCGATTAAACATGACTCACGGAATCGTAATAACACGATTGCAAACAAACCATACCCCGGCCGGGATTGAACCCGCGGTCAGAGAGTCTCAAAACTCCAGCCACGGCTAACGCGACGGGCTGGAGTTTTGAGACTCTATGACCGCGGGTTCAATCCCGGCCGGGGTATGGTCCGATTGGTTTAGAAAGACACGTAAGCAAACACTATAACATATTTATTAGAAAACGTTTCGGTCCTGGGACCTTTCGGTCCTGGAAAGTGATCAAGGTCCCAGGACCGAAACGTTTTCTAATAAATATGTTATAGTGTTTGCTTACGTGTCTTTCTAAACCAACTTGTCGGTATTTATTACCAAGGTTTATACCATGGTTCGATTAAACATTTTCCCAAAGATTGCATCTAGTCGCTTGTGTACCGATATTACCCGCGTGATCACCACTCAGGTGAAAGAAAACACAGGAAGGTTTCTTTTTTAGGAAATCAAAGACGTCTTCATGTAAAAACAGTGTCTGCCTCTTGCCTTTCTTCTACAAAGAAAATTCTGCTCTGTGTCAGCCACAAGAACCATCAAAAGCAATTGGAGGTGAAGGAGAAAGTTGAGTGGATGAAAGACCTGTGAGAGTGGCCAATAAGGAGAGTTATAGATGTGAAAATGGAAGACTGTTTGGTGATCCATTGACTCTTGAGAGGCGGAAATCCAGCCCAGATAAACGAGCGAATGATTAACCACAGGAGAGTTGAGACACTTGTGCAACTTTAGGCGTATTTATTGTGAAAACGTTTTGCCATCCAGTGAGTTCGTCAGTCCGAAACAGAGAAGAACGATGGAAGATGAGGAGGAGTTTGAGGTAACCAGTCCCTCAGTCTGGAGTCGATGTGTTCAGTCCATCAGTTTTGACTGATGAAGTGAACTCATCGATGAGCTCAGTCTATCAGTCGATCAGATCGATGTGGACTGAATACATCGACTCCAGGCCGAGGGTGTGATTTCGTAAACGTCTCTTAATCTTTCGCCGTTGTTCTATATTTTGGACTGACAACGCCACTGGCTGGATAACCATTTCCACAATAAAAATTCCCAAATGTTGCAGAAGTGTCTTATTCTTGAACTTGTTGCACTCAGCTCACACACTGAGGCACGGAGATCGAATCCCCGGTACGGCTGGAAAACATTTGAGACGTGTTTCCTTATGACACTTTTGTCCATGGTCACACATCAGTAAAATGGGTACATGGGTGTTAGGCGACTGGTGTGGGTCGCATCCTGGGACAAAACTGACTGAATTTACCCGGAAATGCTCTGCATGACAATCGGCTTTCTGTAGAATAGTATGTCATTGATGTGAGCTACGACTGTATACCTTGTACATGTAGAAATAAAGATATTATTATTATTATTATTATTATTATTATTATTATTATTATTATTATTATTATTATTTTATTATTATTATTATAAGCCATTTCCATTATAACCACTGTCCTACAGGTTTATTACTGACCAGATGTGCTCTAAGAAGCAAGTGCCTGAGAAGACATTCACAACTTTGTAGAAAAAACAAGAAAAAATAACATTAGTTAGATGAGTTAGCGGTAGAGATGGAGGCGAAATATATTCTAAACTTGCATCATATAACACATTCTATTCCAAATATTTTTCCTATCCCCTATGAACATTTGCATCCAAAATAAACATATTTATAAAATTAACTGCATTCCTGCCCAGTAAATAAAGACATCAATAAGCGATGGAATTGCTCTATCCAATAAAAGTGCCGAAGAACCTAGTTTGGGCTTAATATATCTTCTCGTAAATTACAGATGGTGCGAATTCCATCCAATTACTACAGAGGCTTTATAAATCGTGGAGGAGCAGGGCAGCGAGAGTATGTTGTTGTTGTACGGGTTATTATCACTCTCAAGCTGATGCCTCTCTCAGGGTTTCATAAAGAACTCCGCAGGAAATATTATCGTCTTAGCCCCTGGAAACTAGCATCTGGATCCTCTCAAGTCCGACGCATGGACGAAGCTTCGGACTTGAGGGGATCCAGATACCGGTTTCCAGGGGCTAAGACACTTGACATTCATTATCGTATACGACACTAAATAGTTTTGGGAATCAGTTTCCACAACAATTTATCAAGTTTATTTTATGAAATAAAAGCATCAACAAGGAAAATAACTGTTTACTGTCTACCATTCCCGTGTTTGTGCTTAATATTAAGAAAGTAATTTTGATATATGGAACAGCGTACGGTAGCGCGCTAGTATTAATTACTGGCAGGATACAGGCATTGCCCTATTTTTTTTCACTGCTGTCTTATCCAAGTAATATTCCTTAACTTTAAGACGTCGTAATATTCTTGAACTGTTATGAGTTGTAATATAACTCATACAATGTAGTACATGATATCCCTTAGGTGCTGTGTCTCATAATATTCCTCAGCTAATATTCCTCATAATATTCTTCAGCTGTTGCATTGAAAAATATATTTATTGTAACCAGGCATAAGTGGTATTTAATCAATAACATCACTGCGACTAACCGAGGATTCGAACCCATGTTATTTTAGCACATCTCATGGTGAGCGAAAATTCCATGACGCTCTAACCCACGGACCATACAATCCTCCCAAACGGGGAGGAGGATGAAATTAATTCTGATACACCCACATCATCGAATGTCCTCGGATCAAGGTACAACACCTAGCTCTGCTGGGTAGTTGATTCTTGTAGGATTGTATGGTCCCGTGGGTTAGAACACCATGGAATTTTCGCTCACCATGAGGTGTGCTAAAATAATATGGGTTCGAATCCTCGGCTAGTCCCAGTGTTGTTATTGATTAAATACCACTTGTTCGTGGTCACATCTGATCACTCTCAAATGTGATCCCTTGTTATTGTGTCATATGTCTGTAACATCATTTTGCTATCCACATTGTCAATTCCTCTCAGTATTTTTTATATCGTCATCATGTTTCCCATATTCCTTCTGTCCTTCATTGTCGTCAAGTTGACTTCCCTAACCTCTCCTGGTAGGACATACCCCTTAGATCCGGGACTAGTCTTGTTGCAAACCATTGTACTTTCTCTAATTTCTTGAACAATTCTTTACTGATGTGGCGAAAAAAACCTGCGCACATATGCTGCAGCAGTTATTTGGTTGATGTGGGCCTCAGGAGATGTGCTCGGTATTACACTTTCCCCAAGATAATTTTCATTGAGTGCGGTTTGTAGTCTTTGGCCACCTAGACTATACTCTGTTTGCGGTCTTCTTTGCCCTTCCCCGATCTTCATGACTTAGCATTTGCGGGGTTCAGTTCAAGGAGCCAGTTGCTGGACCAGAATTGTAGCCTGTCCAGGTCTCTTTGTAGTTCTACCTCAACCTCGACCCCTTTGAATCTCCTCGTTAACTTCACATCATCTGCAAGCAAAGGACACTTCTGAGTCTATTCCTTCCGTTATGTCATTCACATATACCAAAAACAGCACTGGTCCTAGGACTGACCCTGTAGAGCCCCACTCGTCATAGGTGCCCACTGTGATACCTCATCACGTACCATGACTCGCTGTTGCTTCCCTGTCATGTATTCTGTGATTCATAGCAGTGCCCTTCCTGTTATACGTGCCTGATCCTCAAGCTTTTGCACTAATTTCTTGTGGGGAACTGTGTCGATGGCCTTCTTGTAGTCCAAGAAAATGCAATCAACCCACCCCTCTCTCTCATGTCTTACTTCAGTTACTTTGTCATAAAACTCCAGTAGGTTTGTGACACAGGATTTACCTTCAGTGAATGCGTGTTGGTTGTCGTTTATAAGGTTGTTCTGTTCTAGGTGCTCCACCACTCTCCTCCTGATAATCTTCCCCATGACTTTGCGTACTATACACGTCAGTGACACTGGTCTATAGTTTTGTGCCTCGTTTCTGTCTCCTTTTTTTAAAATGGGGACTACATTTGCCGTCTTCCATACCTCAGGTAGTTACCCAGTTTCAATGGATGTGTTGAAAATTGAGGTTAGTGGCACACACAGCGTCTCTCCTCCCTCTCTAAGGACCCACAGAGAGATGTCTGGTCCCATCACCTTTGAGGTATCAAGGTCACCTAGCAGCTTCTTCACTTCTTCCTCAGTTGTGTGTATTTCTTCCAACACTTGTTGGAATATCTCTTTGTTGATGTACTCCTCTGTTCTGACCTCCAGGAGACCTGTCTCCGCTGTAAATACTTTCTTAAATCTCATGTTGAGCTCCTCTCATACCTCTTGGTCATTTCTTCTGATCTCCCCTCCTTCCGTCCTCAGCCTGATTACCTGGTCCTTAGCTGCTGTTTCCTCTTGATATGGCTATACAACAGCTTTGCATGAGACTAAGCTTTCGATACTATGCTATTTTCATATTGCCGCTGGGCCTCCCTCTTTATCTGTGCTGTATCAAATCTCATCTTCAAACTATGTGTGGTTCCTGCCTCCATTAAGTCACATGCCAGATTATTCCACTTTCTGATAACTCTGACTAAAGGAATACGTCCTAACATCCATTTGACTTATCTGAGTCTTCAACTTCCAATTGTGACCCCTTGTTTCTGTGTCCCATCTATGAAACACCCTTTCTCCGTTTACATTGTCAGTTCATCGCAGTACTTTGTATGTTATCATGTCTACCCTAACCCTCCTGTCCTCCAGTGTCGTCAGGTCGATTTTCCTTAGCCTTACTTCGTAGGACATTTCCCTTAGATCTGGAACTAGTCTTGTTGCAAACCTTTGCAATTTTTCTAATTTCTTGACATGTTTGACGAGGTGTGGGTTCCAGACTGGTGCTGCATACTCCAGTATGGGCCTGACATATACGGTGCACATAGTCTTCAACGATTCCTTACTGAAGTATCGGAACACTATTCTCAGGTTTGCCAGCGCCCATATGCTGCAGCAGGTATCTGGTTGATGTGCTCCTCAGGAGATGTTCTCGGTATTATACTCACCTGAGGAATTTTTTCCATGAGTGAGGTTTGCAGTGTTTAGCTACCTAGCCTATTCTCTGTCTCTGGTCTTATTTGCGCTTCCCCGATCTTCCAGCTGCTTGATCAGTCTTCCAGCCTGTCTGTCTCTTTGTAGTCCTACCTGATTCTCATCCGAATTAATTCTCCTCATTAACTTCACATTATCTACAAACAAGGACACTTCTGAATTTATCCCTTGAATCATGGCAATTACATATACCAAAAATAGCACTGGTCCTATGACTTACCCCTGTGGAGCCCCGCTCGTCACAGGCGCCCACTCTGACCCCTCGTCATGTACCAATACTCGTTGTTGCCTCCCTGTCCGTCATTCTCTGATCCATTGCAGTGCCCTTCCTGTTATGTGTGCCTGATCCTCCGGCTTTTGCAATAATCTCTTATGAGAAACTGTGTCGAAGGCCTTCTTCCAATCTACCCACCCCTCTCTCTCGTGTCCTACTTCTGTTACCTTGTCATAAAACTCCTTTAGGTTTGTGACATAGGATATTCCTTCCCTAAATCCGTGCTAGTTGTCGTATATAAGCTTGTTCCATTCTAGGTGCTCCACCACTGTCCTCCTGATAATCTTCCCCATGACTCTGCATACTCTACTCGTCAGTGACACTGGTCTGTAGTATAGTGCATCATGTCTGTCTCCTCTCTTAGAAATGGGGACTACATTTGCCGACTTCCATACCTCATGTTGTTGACCCAGTTTCAATGGATATTTCGAAAATTGTTGTTAGTGGCAACCACAGCATCTCTGCTTCCTCTCTAATGCCCCACGGAGATATATTGTCCGGTTCCACTGGCTTTGAGGTATTAAGTCCACTTGGCAGCTTCTTCACCTTCTCATCGGTTCTGTGTATTTCATCCAGCACTTGCTGGCATATCCCTTGTTGGTGTACCCCCCTGTTCTGGCTTCCTGGAGTCCTTTCTGTCTCCACTGTAAATCTCATGTTGAGCTCCTCATATATTTCTTGGTCATTTCTTTCCTCAGCCTGATTATCTGGTCCTTGACTGTTGTCTTCCTCCTGATGTGGCTACGCAGCAGTTTCGGGTCAGACTTGACTAAATGCTACGTCGTTTTCGTACTATCACTGGGCCTCCCTCCTTATCTGTGAATACTCGTTTCTGGCTCTCTGACTAATCTTTCTATTTTCCTGGGCCCTTTGTCTTCTCAACTTTTTTCATTCTCTAGTGCATTTAGGTTTTGACTTCCTACACCTTTGGGTAAACTAAAGGCTCATTCTAGTCTTCTGTTGCCCTTGGGAACAAACTTTTCCTCTGCCTCTTTGCATTTTATTATCACATAGCCCACCATATAGACCTATCACACTACTTGAGATGAGTCAGGTTATTGGAAGAATGAGAAATAGAGCCCCTGGTCTCTCTGGAATAACAATGAAACAAATAAAGTTCCTACCCAGAAATTGTAAACAGTCTTTGGTTAATATTTTTAATGCCATCTTGGCCTCCGGACATTTTCCAGTGGTTTTTAAGACTGCTAGGATGATCTTTCTTGGTAAGCCCAATAAAGACATCCATCAACCAGGGAACTATAGACCTATATCCTTACTTGAAGTCACTGGGAAGGTTCTTGAGAAGATCATTTCCAACAGACTGAACTACTTTATGGAGTTTAATCACCTTTTTACTGAAAAACAGTTTGGCTTTAGAACACATAGAGGTACCCATCATGCAATGAATATTATTTTTGATACTGTAACAAGTCTAAAACATCAGGGTAATCTTGCCCTAATTGGCACCAGAGATGTTCATAAAGCTTTTGATAGCTTATGGCATGATGGTCTTATATACAAACTTATTGACCTACCTGACCATAACTGGACCTTTCTCAGATTTATATATAACTTCTTAACTCAGAGGAAAATCATTCATACCTTTCATGGCAAGTCAACAGAGCCTTTTATACCGACAGTTGATGTTCCACAAGGTTCTTGTCTTAGTCCAATTCTATTCAATATTTATGTGAATGATCTTCCTCTACCAGAGTTTAATGATATAATTATAACGCAATTTGCAGATGATGTTATGCATGTCGTCTCGTCAACTCCTGTAACAGGAAAATACAAGTATGAAAGAGTCATAGGAGAAAAGAATATTGAACTTCGTCGAACATCTAATTGGGAAAAGAAATGGAGAATTACGACTAACCTTGACAAAGTCCTGGTTAGTACGATAGGATGTTTTGCATCAACCATCGAAGATAAGGGGGGTATCTCCATCAGAGGTACACCTGTAGCCATTAGAAATCCTAACAAGATATTGGGATATGAAATAGACAGGCTGCTCCACTCAACATCTCACGTCAATAAAAAGATAAATATAGCCAAAGCCGGTCTTAGCAGTCTCTTTAGATTTAATCAAGGCCCTTCACATGTCAAAAAACATCTGTATAAAATGACGAAAAGACCTATACTCGAATACCCATGTGTCCCAATGTCATTAACAACAAAGACCAACATACTACGGTTGTATCGGGTCCAGAATAATGCTCTCCGCTTTATTACGAGTACCAGGAGGAGAGACAGAGTTAAAATGGCAGATTTACAAGTACAACAGGATATTACTGCCTTAAATGTACGCCTTGATACGCTGAAGAAGAGACAACTCTATGCAATTCAAGATCTCTACATACCAGATAGAGAACATCCTCCCCAAGTTTAAAATACTACCGACTATATCATTAACACTCCTCACAGGACCCAAAGAATGACTCTTCCACAGAGGCTGCGTCGCTTCATTCATAAAGACGATTACCATCGACCAATGATCTTGAGCAACCTCCCTGCAGATGAAGATGATTGGCTAACACCAGAACCCTTCTATGTCTACTAAGAAAATTATCACCCCAAATTATGGAGACATCTCATGTAACATTTCTACTTTCAGATCTACTGTAATAAATTCGCTACATTTACTATGGCGGGACACCACCTTGAAAGAAGCTAACGTGTCAAGTAATTCTTCATGAATTGTCCAGGCAATTACCGCCTTGTCTTGTCGTTTAAATATTCGTTATGCAATTGCAAAAAAAAAAAAGCAATTGCATCTTGTACATCTACTACCAATTCAGAGTCATGTACCTATATATGTTATATCTATGTGACTCTGATGGGTAAGTGTTATACCCTTTCAAGAATTTTATATTATTACACACTGTTTAAATTGCACCAAAGTGGTTGTGTCACTTCCCTTTTATATCCTACCTCACTCCCCCTCCCACCCTTTTCCAATATTTCTATCCTTATCCATCCTTCTTCCTTACTCATCTTACCAAAGCTCTGGTCATAAGAAGCGAAGCCCATCATTTCGTTTACTGATTTTCCTACCAATTCTCTTAACCACTGAACCTCCTGCAGGAAGTTCCTCATGCCTGAGCAGTCCCCCTTTTGTAGTCTGGCTTTTCCCATCCTACTCCTGTTAAACTCTCCACTTGTAATTCTACTATGTATTTAAAGCTCAGAACCACGTGATCACTAGCTCTGAAGGGCCTTTCGCGCATGTCCTCGATGACTGAGCTACTCAGGGTGAATACGGGGTCCAGTTTTGCTTGTTGATCTCCACCTCTCTCTCTAGTAGTGCTCCCAATCATGTTGATACATGAGGTTTTTCAGAACCACATTCATCAACGTTCTCCATGTTGCAGGATCCCCATGTCGCTCCAAGTTTTCCCAGTCAGTTTCCTTGTGATTGAAGTCACCCATAATTAGTAACTTTGCTCTACCCGTGTGAGTTCTTCTGGCCACCTAAGGTAGCGTGTCCACCATTGCTCTGTTGCTCATTGTGAAGGCTTACTCAGCCCTGTAACAACTTCAGACAGTATTACCAAGGCTGGCTCCTCCTCAGGAAAATTAGTGAATAGAAAAAGAAATAATAACAGACAAACATAAACACTTTATTATATAGAAAATATAAAACACTTAAATATGAAATATTAGTCCTACATTTAAAGAAAATGAAAAATGAAAAATATAAATGATAACTGAATTCAACGTTAATATATATAGGGGTGTCTGGTGTTGGTGACACTGAGTGTTGAAATCGTAGCCGTTGCCGATGATGGGGGGGGGGGGTCGTAGGTGTTGATTACAACCCACTGGCTAGTTCTTCACAGAGTCTATCAGTGAATACTTAGTCTAGATGATAGGAAAGCAGGTTTTTTCCACTGCAATGATGAGGGGTTATATCCTGCTACTTTATACAGGTGCACAGGTAATTAAATCCAAAAAGGGGACGTTAGTCCATCTCCATCAGTTCTGCTCGTTGATTGGCAGGTGACCCTCCCTGTCATCCAAGCTGGAAAGATAGACAGGTTACCCACTGCTTAAGAAATCACTCTCCATGATAAGTACAATACCTAAAAGATATGGTGATTATTACAACAGTCAACTTAGAGCAAGACTGAAAGGACCAAGTTTATTATTGGTCAAAAGTGAAGCTTTCAACCAATAAATCCACTAGAATACAAGGCAGGCATGTACTTACAGTAGTGCTGGGAGCTGTGAGTCTAGTGATTACTGTTTGGACCGGAGCCCCACACGTCACCTTTCGGGGGGGGGGGGAAGAAGGAGGGGAAGGGATAGTGGGAGCTAGACTGACCCTACCTTAAAAAGCAGCCAGCAGTCAAACTATCACTTTCGGGGTGGGGGAAAAAAGGCGGGAATAGCGGAAGCTTGACTTACCCTACCTTAACAAGTAGCCAGCAATGAAACTATTGTTACTATATACTCCCTCTCTACTCATATCTATTGAACTTTTCCCTCACACTCCCCCATACCAAGACTTATAGTCAAGGAGTATAAGAAGAATAGGCGAGGAAAAAGTTCTAACATATGGAAGTCGCGTAAGGCAAGAAATCTTCTACTGACTGTCACGACTTAACCAGTGAGAGAAATAATTGGATGAACCATTGATATACACAATATGGAACTTAAAAGCCTGGAGTGCCAATGTTCACCTCAAGAGGCGACTGTTGGTTCCCTTAAAAGTGTCTAGGTATATCAAAGGTTTGTGGTCCGTTTCTAAAATGAATTCTTTTCCCAGCAAATAAAATTTAAGTTTGGAGATTCCCCACACAAGGGCTAAACATTCCTTTTCTATGGTGGAGTATCTCGTTTCTGCGGGAAGGAGTTTCTGGCTTAGGAAGCATACAGGGAAGGGAGTACCATCATGGTATTGTAGTAACACCGCACCTAAGCCAGCATTGGAGGCATCAGTTCTCAAACAAAATGTTTTATTAATATCTGGAATCTTAAGTATAGGGTCTTTCGAAAAGATATTTTTCATCTCATTAAACTTTTCCCGAGCTACTTAGGAAAGTTCAAGAGGTTCCTTCACAGACTTTTTAAGGAAGTCGGGTAAGATGCCTGTAAGATCAGTAAGGTTCGGGATAAACCGTGCATAAAAATTTACAGAACCAAGAAAGCTACGCATGAGCTTCTTGGTTTTGGGTAATTTAAATTCTAATAAAGCTTTGATCTTACTGGGGAGAGGCTGCAGAGAGTTATTAGAAAGTATCAGTCCAAGATATCTAATCTTGTTATACCCAAGGAAGCATTTCTTCGGCTTGGCAGTGAGGCCATGTGAGCGTAACCTACGCAAAACTGATGTTAATGTTTGGATATGTTCGCCCCACGTGGATGTCATTACGGAAATGCTATCAAAATAAACTGAAACATTTTTCATATTACCCACGACCTTTCTTATCAGTCTCACGTAGGTAGCACAGGCAGTTACCAAACCGAAGGGCATAGTTCTATATTGCATCAGTCCTTGGTGTGTAGGAAAAGCGGTATACTGCTTAGAAGAAGGATCTAAAATTACTTGATGATATGCCTGCGCAATATCAATCTCTGAAAAGAAGGAAGCGCCATAAAATTTGTGTAGATCGCTATCTATTAAGGGCATAGGCTCAGCATCCCACCGAGTTATAGCATTAAGGCCTCTGAAGTCAATAGCTAGTCTAAATGAATTATCCTCCTTCTTAACCATGACTACTGGTGAACAATATGAAGATACTGAAGGTTCAATGATCTTTAGTTTTAATAATTTGTCTACCTCTCGGTCAAATGCATCCCTAAGGTGAACTGGAACTGGGTATAATTTTCGTTTGATAGGATTGTCCGTCAATAAGTCAATCTTATGGACTACCGTGGAGGTAACACCAGGAATATCAGTAAAGACGTCTGAAAAGTTACTCACACATTGAAGTAGTTCATGTCTCTTATGGTCATCCAAAGATTCATTAATATTAATGTTGGTTGCGTCCGAGTGGTCAAGAGTCACCAAGTCATGTAGTTCTTCATCAAAGTCTAAGTTAGAGGTGTCAATTACGCACACCTTACATTCTTCAGTTGTCATATCAAGATTGTGTGGAAAAACTAAATCAAAGTTATTAAGGCAGTTAACCGAATTTCTTCGGTAATATTTCTTAATGATGTTGATTTGATACAGCTTAGGTTTCCCCTTGACTTCTATGAGGTAGTCAACTTTCCCACAAATTTTTAATACTTTATATGGACCTTTCCATGCTACTAATAATTTATTTGACTTGATCGGCAAAAGTACAAGAACTTCATCCCCTGCTTTAAAACTTCTCCTCTGACTTTTGGAATCAAAATAGGTTTTGTACTGGCCCATTGACAAGCTTAGGTTTTTCGAAACTATGGCAGAGGTCTCCTCAAGTTTGGATCTAAGGTCAAGGAGAAACTGGTAGGAAGACTGAACCTCAGCACTCATCTCCTCATTAGTCCATAAGTCATGAAGGATGGACAATGGGCCTCTGGCCTGTCTACCATAGAGAAGTTCAAAAGGAGAAAACCCCAAAGAGTCACTGGGAACTTCCCTCATGGCAAACAAAGCACAGGGTAGGTAACGATGACACTCCTTAGGATTAAGGGAGCAAAGTTTCCTTAAAATGGACTTGAGAATCGAATGCTGGCGCTCAATCCTCCCATTACAGCTGGGATGATAGGGTGTGGTGAAGAGAAGCTTCACTCCCAGAAGTTGGTATAGATGTTGCATTAAGTCAGATGTGAATTGTGTCCCACGGTCAGACAAAATTTCTCTAGGGATGCCCACTCTGGAGAAGATGGACAAAAGGGCTTCATCCACCTCTGTAGTAGTTATGGTCTTTAAGGGAACGGCTTCAGGGAAACTCGAAGCATAATCAACTAATGTTAATATATATCTATGTCCCCCAGATGAAAGTGGAGATAAAGGACCAACGATGTCAATAGCTACTCTTTCAAACGGTACTGTGAAGATTGGCATTTTGACCATAGGTACTCGCCTGGTACCTCGGGAGGATGACAGTTGGCAAACTTTACACGATCTACAATAGGTAGTGACATCTGAGGACATTTTTGGCCAAAAATAGGTTTCCATAATTTTATTTAAGGTTTTACGATGCGAGAAATGTCCGGCCACTGGCAGGTCATGAGCCATTTTAAGAACAGTCTCTCTGCATTGACTTGGAACAACTAAGATGGAATAGTCTATCTCATCTGAATTTAATTTTAATACTGACTTGTACTAGATACCTTCTATATATTCAAATTTATATGAAAAGTTTTCCCTTTGGATAACTTGATTTTGTTTAGCGACATTATGGCAATTCTGAAGAGAATGGCAATTACGTTGTAAATTGACAAAGGAGTCCTTCGATATATCTAAAGGCTTAAAGTCAGGGAAAATCAAAGGATGGATAGTAGGAGAAGCCTGGGCTTTGGTCTGAGCCCTAGTCAAGACATTTATGGTATCGGAGGTGATATCTTCACTTTCATCTAATAAGTGAACCGGTGATCCTACTACCTCGCTTTCGAGAGTATCATCACTGGTTTTTAATCCCACATGAATCTCACGAGACATTGTCTCATCTGAACTTTCGAGGGGCTTCTCTGACTCTACCGGAAGAGGATCTGAAAAACTTATGTCCATCTTTGGTGATGAAAGGTCAACCTCAGAAGGAAGAATGGCACCTTTTACATTACCTATTAGTACGGAGCAAGAAGTGATGGGAGCTAGTCCGGCTTCAGACCAACCTGTGAACCATTTAGACCTAATGTAACAACGGATGGCAGGAAAAGTGTCCGTACGGCCCAAGTAGTCTGAAAGTATAGCAGAGGAATGAGTTTCTTTAAGGTTAGGGAACAGCTTATCAGAAATGACTACACATGTGCATCCAGTGTCTCGTAAAATAGTAGATACATTAAGTTCATTAACTGTTCCTGAACAGAAGGGTGCTTGGTCATTACAGTCTTTAAAACATCTTCCAACTTTTTGGACCTTCTTAGAAGGACAATCTGGACGTTTATGTCCTTTAACACCACACAAATGACAAACAGGAATAAAAGAAGTCATTTTACTTTCCTCTAGAGGCTTTGATTTCTTAACGTCTGATGAACCCTTGCCCTTAGGGTTCGATCCCTTTAGGTCTTCATAGGAATTATGAGCCTCAGCATACAGGTCAGCAGCCTCAGCAACACCCTCAGCTTTAATCAGGTTACGTTCTCTGATGAATGTTCGTATCTGATGGGGAAGAGCTGTGAGGAACTGGTCAGGAACCATGAAGTCTCTAAGAGATCCATAACTGTGATCAATTCCTGAACAAACGAAAGAGTGTTACCTGTAACTGCTGAAAGTTCTGGCCAGGCTGTAAGGTGGAATACCTGAAATCTTTCCCGTAAGAATTAGTGGTTTTTTGGTATGCTTTAAGGATTACCTTCTTCAGTAGGTTATAATTACATATGATATCCTGCGACAAAGTTGCATAGATATTCAAGGCTGTACCAGAAAATAACATTCCTAACCTGGTAGCCCAGGTGTCAGCAGGCCATTCACAGAGGGTAGCGGTATTTTCAAACCTGATAATGTATGAAGTTATGTCTTCCCCCTCTGTGAAGGGAGGTAAATTAGGTGTTGGAATATGTGCACTGACTGCACGTTGTTCCAATACTCCTTCCTCTAATTGTTGTTGTGTAAAAGTTAACTTTTTATTCTCTAATTCAAGGCGAGATTTTTCGAGCTCGCGATCCTTTTCTCTCTCTGTTAACTCATGTTCTCTAGCTTTTTCCTCAACTTCTCTATCCTTTGCTCTTTCCTCAAGTTCTCTTAATTTAACCTGTTCCTCACGTATCTTAGCATGTTCCTCACGTATTTTAGCTTGTTCCTCACGTTCCCTATCCTTTGCTCTTTCCTCAAGTTCTCTTAATATAACTTGTTCTTCACGTACTCTAGCTCTCTCCTCACGATCAAGTCTATCACGCTCTTTTTTGTCTTCTATCTCTCTTTCTAACTGTCTTTCTTGGATTTCTCTCTCAATTCTCTCTCTCTCCTTTTTCTCTTCTCTTTCGATTCTCTCTCTCTCTCCTTTTCTTCTTCTCTTTCCCTTTCTAACTGTCTTTCTTCTCCCTCAATTCTCTCTCTTTCAAGTCTTTCCTGGATCTTAGTACTAATGAAAGATTCTAAATTTTTCCCTGTTATTCCTAACTTACTTCCAGCATTCATCCAAAACTGGTATTCATTCTTACTTGCAAGAATAACTTAAACTATCAGGGGAAATGAAACGAGTATTAAAGAAAACGGAGGTTTCAATTCCTGCTCCACTCAAACTATAAATAAACCAGTGGGCTCGATCCCTACTTCAATTAAACAATATGTTAATTAAAACGAAGGGTTCTATGTTGGCTCCGAGCAAACAGTAAGTAGAATGGGGTCATTTGACCATCCAATCTTCTCACCAACAAATCAAGAGTGTCCTATGACAGTTCCCTTGATATAATAAAGAGCTCAATGAAACAAATTGTCACTGGAAAATCTCGGGTCCCTAGAGTCTAATCCTCCAAAGTGTTTCAAGCTCACACAAAAATAGATGGCAGAATTAACTAGTATTCCTTCCTTTACTTGACTTACAATAAATTGAGACTATAACAATCACCAAATCTTTTAAATACCTGTACTGTAATCCTACCATAGAGAATGATTACTCATGGCTGGTGGTAACCGTCTGTGGTATGCGGCGTTGAAGTTCCAATGGTAGATTCGAGATGGAGTTGAATCTTGATTCAGTAGAGTTCATCCTGGCAAGGTCGCCACTTGTGAAGGCTTACTCAGCCCTGTAACAACTTCAGACAGTATTACCAAGGCTGGCTCCTCCTCAGGAAAATTAGTGAATAGAAAAAGAAATAATAACAGACAAACATAAACACTTCATTATATAGAAAATATAAAACACTTAAATATGAAATATTAATCCTACATTTAAAGAAAATGAAAAATGAAAAATATAAATGATAACTGAATTCAACGCTAATATATATAGGGGTGTCTGGTGTTGGTGACGCTGAGTGTTGAAATCGTTGCCGTTGCCGATGATGGGGGGGGGTCGCAGGTGTTGGTTACAACCCACCGGCTCGTTGTTCACAGAGTCTATCAGTGAATACTCAGTCTAGACGATAGGAAAGCAGGTTTTTTCCACTGCAATGATGAGGGGTTATATCCTGCTACTTCATACAGGTGCACAGGTAATTAAATCCAAAAAGGGGAAGTCTCAGGACGTTAGTCCATCTCCATCAGTTCTGCTCGTTGATTGGCAGGTGACCCTCTCTGTCATCCAAGCTGGAAATATAGACAGGTTACCCACTGCTTAAGAAATCACTCTCCATGATAAGTACAATACCTAAAAGATGTGGTGATTATTACAACAGTCAACCTAGAGCAAGACTGAAAGGACTAAGTTTATTATTGGTCAAAAGTGAAGCTTTCAACCAATAAATCCACTAGAATACAAGGCAGGCATGTACTTACTGTAGTGCTGGGAGCTGTGAGTCTAGTGATTACTGTTTGGACCGGAGCCCCACACGTCACCTTTCGTGGGGGGAGGGGAGAAGGAGGGGAAGGGATAGCGGGAGCTAGACTGACCCTACCTTAACAAGCAGCCAACAGTCAAACTATCACTTTCGGGGTGGGGGAAAAAAGGTGGGAATAGCGGGAGCTTGACTTACCCTACCTTAACAAGTAGCCGGCAATGAAACTATTGTTACTATATACTCCCTCTCTACTCCTATCTATTGAACTTTTCCCTCACACTCATTTCATATTCTTTTCTTGGTCTTCTGCATTTCTGCAGTGGGTTGTACATCTCTGTAATTACTGCCTATCGCCCATTCCATCCATTCCCTCAATTTTCTCAAATCCCCATCGGTTTTAAATGAGCAGTGCAACTCCTCGTCCACCTCTGTTCCATTTATCTTTCCTCAGGATCTGATATCCTGGTGGGAAGATTGCTTCTGTTATCCAAGTGAATTTCGTTTCTGTGAGTGCTGTGATGTCTAAGGACGTCTCCTTGATTCTTTCATTCCACTCCTCACATTTATTTGTTATTCTGTCTGTATTCATACACCAAACCTTCAACTTTTTTCTAAAACTCTGGTGTGGGGAATACACTGGCGTTGGTGGAGTAGGAGACCTGGTGAGGAACTACTGGGGGTTGTTGTGAAGGTGGAGTTTGTGATGAGGGGGTGTTGGTAGTGTGTGGGTTTTGGATTAAATTGTTTGGTTGCATTTGGGTTATCGTGGTTGAGGACATTCTGTAGGTGGTTCTGAGGGAAGTTGTATTTTCTCCTCCTCCTGAATCTGGTTTCTCCTGCCCATCTCTGTCTTTGCCTCTCTTTCCTCCTTGCGTCTTTGCACTCTCTCTTTCAGTTTCTGCTTTTCTTCCTGTGTTCTGTCACAGTCGAGGTACACTCGATATATCCGTTAGTCTTGCTTTCTCCTGCAGAATCCTGTTTCAAGCCAATTCTGCCTCCAAAATCACTTTGCCCTGATATTCCCAATGGAGACCCTTCTATTCCCAGAAAATTTGCCAGCTGGGTTATGTCGTCCTCTCCTATTGTTTTCATGATACTTTCAATTGTTGTTTTCTCCTCCTGTCTTCTTTCTTCATATGTTTCCCCTTCTACTTCCTGGCGTCTATAACAAAGACCGAGCACTACCTTTCGTTTTCCCATTGCATTTCTCTTTGCATCCTCTGAGCCGATTTAGCTGCCTCCATTGCAGCTTTGCTTTCTTCAATCTCTTTTCTAACTGATGTCCCTGTACCCAGTGGTCTTTTTCGCTTCTCGACATTTACTGGGAACCGTTTTGGTCTGGAGTTTACCTGGAGTTACCTGGAGAGAGTTCCGGGAGTCAACGCCCCCGCGGCTCGGTCTGTGACCAGGCATCCTGGTGGATCAGAGCCTGATCAACCAGGCTGTTACTGCTGGCTGCACGCAATCCAACATACGAGCCACAGTCCGGCTGGTCAGATACTGACTTTAGGTGCTTGTCAGTGCCAGCTTGAAGACTGCCAGGGGTCTATTGGTAATCCCCCTTATGTATGCAGGGAGGCAGTTGAACAGTCTCGGACCCCTGACACTTATTGTATTGTCTCTTAACGTGCTAGTGACACCCCTGCTTTTCATTGGGGGAATGTTGCATCGTCTGCTAAATCTTTTGCTTTCGGTGTGAGTGATTTTCGTGTGCAAGTTCGGTACTAGTCCCTCTCGGATTTTCCAGGTGTATATAATCATGTATCTCTCCCGCCTGCGTTCCAGGGAATACAGGTTCAGGAACTTTAAGCGCTCCCAGTAATTGAGGTGTTTTATCTCCGTTGTGCATGCCCTGAAGGCTCTCTATACATTTTCTAGGTCAGCAATTTCACCTGCCTTGAAAGGTGCTGATACTGTGCAGCAATATTCCAGCCTAGATAGAACAAGCGACCTGAAGAGTGTCATCATGGGCTTGGCATCCCTAGTTTTGAAGGTTCTCATTATCCATCCTGTCATTTTTCTAGCAGCTGCGATTGATATAATGTTATGGTCCTTGAAGGTGAGATCCTCTGACATGATCACTCCCAGGTCTTTGACGTTGTTTTTTCGCTCTATTTTGTGGCGCTCTATTTTGTTTTGTACCTTGAAGTTTTGATTTCCTCATGTTTACCATATCGGAGTAATTGAAATTTCTCATCGTTGAACTTCATATTGTTTTCTGCAGCCCATTGCAGCATTGTAGTGTCTGCAATGGAGGGCACTGTCATGCAGATTCGGGTGTCATCTGCAAAGGAAGACACGGTGTGCAAAGGATAGGGCCTCTGCTTACAGCTCAGCTCTTTCATTTTCCTAAGTCACCTCGTTTCTTCTTGGTGTGTCTCGTCTTTTCCCGGGCTCCACAGTGGTCTCATAGGGCCTCTGCATACAGTTTAACTCCATTGTTCCCTACACTCCCCTCATTTGTGACTGATGTAGCAGTTTCTGATGTCATGCCCATACTGCTCTTTGGTTCTTTAGACTGTTTCAGATTTTTCAGTTTCTCTTCTAAGCTCTGTACCTTAGCCTCTGCTGCTGTGGCTTGTACCATTCATTTCCTGCTCTCTGCAGCTATCCTATCATCCATTTTCTTTCTAAGCTCTTCTACCTTCCTTCCCCAACCTTGTTCCCTTTTCATGAGCTCTGCCACTCAGTCTTCCCTCCCAGGGAAGGTGTGTGTGTATGTGTAGTGTGTGTGTGTGTGTGTGTGTGTGTGTGTTTGTGTTTTTTTGTGTATGTGAGTTTGTGGAGGAGGTAGGTAGGAAGACGAATAGAGAGTGGGGGGGGGGACAGTAGAAAATTAGCAGGATTTGTGCTTGTGTGTGTGTATGTAGCTCCACTCTCGCTTTCTCAGTCATATTAGTTTCAGTGCATAAAAGAGACTTAGATTCGAGAGATAATTCATTAAATATCGATGCTCCAACATTAATAAAGAAATATTTTCAAATTTTTTCATGCATGTATTTTGTAATATTTTACACATAATTAACACTGAGATAAAAGAATCTTCACCTATTAGGTTTTCTTCTGGAAATTTTTAGTATAAAGAAATATTCGTGTAACAGTTCAGTCGTTGGAGAGCCTAGATGGCCTGGAATAACAATGTTGGAGTAACTCACTGTAAAACTCGGCAGGAAATCATGGTAAAGCTTTGATACAACTCATTCAACAGTGAACATATTGCGAGGACGAGCATCAGGAATCCAGACAATGGGGGAAAAAAGTCTAATGTTCTTAGTATTTGGGCCCATTCCTCGCCAGAATATCCAATTGCCGAAGTTCAAATGTGTTTACTGTCAGAGGATATCCTGACAAAATAGAGGGAAATAGAGAAGTTATTTCTGTTAGGGCAGAACTGCATATATAAAATGAGTCAAATGCGCCCTGCTTTTTGTTTCGTTGAGGACAAGAAAGAAAAATATTGACTGAATTTAATGCGGTTCTCATGATAGTTTTGGTTAAATAGTTGTTACTGTTCACAGAGTGGTTGTTACTTGTCCCAGACTCGTGGTAAATGGTTGCTACATGATCCAGTATGGTGGCAGATGTTGTTACTTGTCCCAGACTCGTGGTAAATGGTTGCTACATGATCCAGTATGGTGGCAGATGTTGTTACTTGTCCTAGCATGGTGGCAAATGTTACTTGTGCGAACACAGTGGTAAGGATCCTTACCAAATGCATCAAAGTTGTAAACGTTTGTTTACTGCCCTGTCATAATCCGGACGAGTTTGTACATGTAGCATGGTGATGATATTACTGCCTACCTAGTAGGCGAACCGTCTCGTCGATAAAGAGCCACAAAGATACACATCTGATGCATGTGTGTTTAACTCTTCTATCTAGAAAGACAAGAACTGAGCCTGGTAATGGTCCCTTTGCTGCCTGTGTTTCCTAACATATATCCAAGCTCTAGGTTATTGATATTGTGCCTAATGAGCTTCGATAACCTTGCAGATAAATGTATTTCATTAATTATAATAATTTTTATTGGAGGTGATTCATTTTCAGTTATTTTCACTGCCAAATTTATGAAGTGCTAATCCGTGATCACACAGGCTGTTTTAGTTCCTTGCTTTATGAAGGCTGCTGAGGTCCACCTGCCATAACTCACGATAACAGTCATTGACAATGACACCTGGTTTTCTTTCCCCTCTCGGCCTCTTTTTTCCTACTCTTCTACTTCGCAGATATTCTTATCTACCTGCTCATCGCTCTCCTTCTTTTCGTCCTCCTTTTCGTCTACCTCCTCTTCCTTCTTCTCCTCCTCTTGTTCCTCCTCATCCATTTCCCTTTCACTCAATTAGGAAGAAAATAACAATGACGTAAGAATCAGAGGAGTGAAGAAGCTGCACTCAGCGAGGCTCAACCGACCACCTGATGACAGTCGAAAAAATATATGTGTGAGGTTGATGGGATGAACGAGGTCAGAGATTAATGTAAAGTTTCTGGTCGCTGAAGACTCCACATTAAACATTTCAGGATCATCTGAAGCTTATTTGGATGATGCTAATACTTCATTCAAGTTCTGCTTCTCAAAAGTTCTGAAAATAAATCATCATACACTAAATATGTAAACAAAAATTCAGTAATGCGTAGACTACTAAGGAATTCCGAAGACTGGAATGTTTCCAAGTCATTCCAGAGAATGAAAGGGTACTAGATCATTCCATAGACTGGAAGGGTAGTAGATCATTCCAGAGACTGGAACAGCACTAGGTTGAATCCGAGATTGGAAGACTACAATTTCATTCTAAAGAGTGAGAGCACAAGGTCGTTCTAGAGAGGGGGAAAGTACAGGTCATTCCAGAGAGAGAGAGCACAAGGTCATTCCAGAGAATAGAGGGCACAAGGACATTACAGAGAGTGAGAGGGCACAAGGTCATTCTAGAGAGTGAGAAGGCAGAAGATTTTTCCAAAGAGTGAGACGGCACAAGATCATTCTAGGGAGTGAGGGGGCACAAGATCATTCCAGAGAGTGAGAGGAAGCAAAATCATTCCAGAGAATAGAGGGCACAGGGCCATTCCAGAGAGTGAGAGGGCGCAAGATCATTCCAGGCACTGGAAGAATGTTCTGTCATTCCAACGACTGACATTCCAGAATATCATTACGGTAACGGGAAGGAAACTATTCCACAGCTGAATGCTCCATAGACGAAAAACAATAATTATTTTTATTGTCAGCTAACAAAGTCATAACGAAACAAACCTAGTAAGAAATGACGGTATTACTAAGTGGCATTATTCTCTCTTAGCTGATGGTTGTTAAGTACAAGATTCCTTACATGCTAGAGAAATTTATAGTTAATTAAGATTTTACCACTTGGAGTTATTATTGATTAAGTACAAAGTTATGCTAGTATATTTTTAGCTCCTGAAGCTCATGTTTGAAGCCTTTGAAATCTAGAGATCGATAGCTTGTTCCACCGAGACAATAGCATGCAGATTACCTGTCGTGTTTGACACGTCTTGTGTGACACCTTGCTGCGTTTGAAGGAGAGAGAGAGAGAGGCAAAGAGAGAGAAAGAGAGGGAGAGAAAGAAAGAGAGAGAAAGAGAGAGAGAGAGAGAGAGAGAGAGAGAGAGAGAGAGAGAGAGAGAGAGAGAGAGAGAGAGAGAGAGAGAGAGAGAGAGAGAGAGAGAGAGAGAGTGAGAGAGTGAGTGGCACACAGACATACACAGTCTGGCGGTACCCTTCTCAAGAACATCACTTCATCTAAGATCATTTATTCTTAGGATGACTCGAATCTGGAACATGTTAGTACAACATACCGACATCGACGAAATAAAGTAACTTAACTAAACGAAATTACTGGCCCATAGATGGCTCGAACTTCATCTTATTCCCAATTTATATGTCTCATAACAATAGAAAAGGCTCTCAAAGGAGCTGTTGCAGACGACCGCTGAAAGCTTGTAAATAAAGATATAAACCTTTACGACGACGTTTCGTTTCGACTTGGACCATTTACAAAGTCACACTAACAGAAAAGAGAGGTGAAGCCAGTATATATATAGGCCAGCTGGCAGGGCCGGGAGAAGACAGGTGAGAGTAGTAGTGGTATTGGTTAAGCAGGTAGTGAAAATAGTAGTATAAATAGTAGTGAAATAGTGAAACAGTAGGGAAATAGTATCGAAATAGAAGTGAATGGTGAAGGGAGGCAAAAATAAACATAGGGGCTATTGGTAAAAGGAAAGGATATTGTGGTGGTAGTAGTAGCAGTGGGTTTAGTCAAAGGACAAGAAAGAAGGCATTGCAGGAGAGCTAAGAGCCCACAAGGGGTAAGACCAAAAACACTGGGGGTGTGGGAAAGTGAAGGACAGAAACAAACGCAGAAGAAAAGAAATCCAAAACAAGAAAAAGGAAAAGTAGGGAAGGAGAAGATGTAGAGAGAAAAGAGGAGAGAGAAGAATCAGGTTAAATCACTTGTTAGAAAAACTTATCATAGGAATGAACCTAGGATAACATCTCAAGTCAAGGATATGTTGGTTCTCCCATGCAATGAGAATTTATCTGTCCTTCCTATTGCTCTTAAAAGATTTAACAAACAAGTAGTTTTTAAGAATTCTAGATCTGTTTAAAGCATTTTGATAAAGGGTTCTCCACAACATTATGTCGGTGGTAGGTATAGAATTGGTTGCAATGAGTGCAGCTTATCTTATGTGGGACACCCTGGCAAACCTCTATACAGTAGAATATCACTACACAAATATTGGATACGGACTACCAAAGAATCAAGTGCAATTTTCAGCCACATTAGAGTTTGTATTAACATATTAAATAGGTTCGAATGCTAAAGTCATTATCCTCTGTTCCACTTGCCTTGGACGGAACATTGTAGAATCGGCTATCATAAAAAAATATAACCATTTATTACAGAATAATAGTCGTGGCTTATTCAAATTAGATTTGTTTATAGTGGAGGGTATAGTCCATAGCCCAAAACAACACTCGTATACTAATGTGATGGAATGTATTTTATGTAGCACACAGAGGAAGCAGGGCTTGTCTGGAGTGGTTCTGATGGTTCGACGAGCGTCTGCCTCAGAACCTTGCAGGATAAACTATGGGCATCTTCCTTTCGGATAAACTACAGATGTCTTCGATGTGTGGGATAAACTATTGCCGTCTTCCCTTCGAATAAACTACAGATGTCTACCACTTTAAATGAGTTCCCAGTAGATCCGTTTTCTAATGAATGGAAAAACTTCTAGATAATTGTCAGATATCTATATTTAGAATGTTGAGCCTTTTAAATCATGTCGAAGTTGACCGAATTTTTGGTAACTGTCATGTCATTAATGTTACGATCGTCGGGTTACCACTACAACATCAGTGCTATAATACCTTAAAAAAAATATTAACTCTTTCAGGCACTAGGCACTAGGTACTGGTTGTTATGCCTTGGCATTTATTCTCTTCTGTTTCCTTCTTCCCTCATTCTAACGAAAACGCTCCATCTGAATGTGTTTGCGGGAATTTTATCCTCTGTTAGCACTGCAAGCACCTGATGATGAGTTGATCGCAACACGATAAGCCTTGAACTATAATTCAGGACGCAGATCAGTCGTTGGTTGTAGACGAGACACATAATGTCTGCAGCTGTTTCTCCAACATCAGGCAGCCGAGTCATGGGCTACAAAGAAAGTTTTGAGACTCTTTGACTCCGGGTTCAATCCCGCCTGTGGTATGGTTTGAAACATTTATGGTTGGGTGTGAGTATGGTCCATCAAGAGGACGACTGCACTGCTTCTTCATTCTCGTGATCTTATGCTCAAGTTCGACACTAAACTAGACAAATCAAACACGAAAATGCTATTCAATTAATTCTGGAACCGCAGCTGCCTTTTCATCTGTGATCTTTGTAACAGTGACACGAGGAAATATAATTGGATATCTTTATCTAATTAAAACTAGCGATTTTGTACTGAATAAATAGTCAGCCTTCAAACTTTATACAAATTTAATTAAGTTCTGTGACCATTTGATACAGCGTTAGGAGTGAAATACCGACAGGAATAGTTTATAACAACAGTTTCCATTCTTGAGAGAGAGAGAGAGAGAGAGAGAGAGAGAGAGAGAGAGAGAGAGAGAGAGAGAGAGAGAGAGAGAGAGAGAGAGAGAGAAATAATTAGAGTATGTTTAAGTTTGTGGAAGTCATGCAATATTGTAAAGGCTTGAATGACGTCTCGTACTCTGAGTGTCCTACGAGGCTTTCTTCAAAAGGGTTGTCTTTGCATGGAGGTACGAGGTTGGTTGACCTTCTCTGCTGCCTCTTAAATATTTTCTCGTCCTTTATATTATTCTGATGCCAAAACTGGATGGCATATTTGAGAAACTGTCTCAGAAGTGCATTATGGAAGTCATTATGTTGCTATGTGCTTAATTAAGGTTGTTTGCATTAATAACTAGCAATCTGTTGGATATGCTGCTTGCAATTAGTCATTGCTTAGTGTTTTTTAAAGTTGCATAAGATCATTCCAAGATCCTTTTCTTCAACTGTTCAAGAAAGTTTGTTGCCAAACATTTTTATGAGTCAGATTGTAATTCTCAAGTTGTATTACTTTGTTATTGTCCAATTGTGGTCCTCAGTCACAGAGTCAGTCCCTGAAAGTTTTCCTAATACGATGTTGCCTGATTTTTTTAATCTCAGATGTTCAGCCAAGTGCCGAAAGCATGTCATGAAGAGGAATTCAAGTACAGATCCCATGGGAACTTCAGAGAGAGAGAGATAGGCAAATGTAGTCACTATTCACTAAAAGAAAATTCTGGCTAGATTCTTAGGTCAATCTCACGGCAAACGATGGCGTTTCTCGACTACTACTCATTGGGTTCATGAAAGGTCACTGCTGCTGATCTGCTGTTTAACATCTTCTTTATATGACACTGGCCACTGGATGACTCCAAGGTCAGTTGCTTATGATTACTTCAAAGTCCGTTTCTTCTTCTGCTTAGGTTCCTTTGTTGGCCAATATTTTGTGTTCATATCTAAGATGATTATATTATTTTACCATTTAAACTCATCCTCAATGTGTTCGATCACTGCGATAACTAACGAAATTATTCATGATTCTCAAAACGTCGCAGTCTTATATTTTCATCTTGTATCGAAATAATTTATGAAGAGGAATTATCCAAGAACAGATCCCTGAGAAACCTGACTGTGTGTCTAGTTTCTCAGACACTTCTCTATTTAGCATCACTCTCACTTTCCTATTTGTGAACCAGATACTTAAACAAGAATGAAGTTTCTCTCTTATACCATGTGAATATATTTTGGCGAGGAAATCTTCGTACAGTACATCTATTGGGATTTCTTTGTTGCAGTCTTCGAATTGATAATTGAAAAATTCTTTTGTTCCGTAATTCATATTTTTTTCCCACTTATTACTTTTTTTTCAAAAAACTTATGACCATTCTGTCACTAACATTAGTCTCCTTTTCTTAAAGCTGACTGGACGAGAGCTGAGGACAGCCGTCCAATCACCTCTTTAAAAAAATGGGATAACATTTGCTAGCTTCCAGCCCTTCGGCACCTCACCTCACCTCATCATCACCATTAGTGCCTAAGCAATTTTGTATCAACATTCTTTAATAATTGTTTGTCTGTTCTCTTTTCAATTCCCTCTCTTTGTATGCTGTCTTCGACCCTTATATCCTCTTCATCTCCGCTACAAGTAACCATTCTTGCAAAATTTCCTCTACCTTGCACTACCCGCGTCACATTAATTAGTTTCTATCTTAAGCACTTCTCTCCCACTGAGCGGAAAAATATAGAGCGTCGTCCTTAAGATAAAATAAGATTTGTTCGGATTTTTTACTTGATAATAATCATAATATCTTTATTTCTACAAATACATGTACAAGGTATACAGTCCTAGCTGACATCATTGACTTACTACTATATAGAAAGCCGCTTGTTATGCACAGCATTTCAGGCAAATTAGGTCAGTTTTGTCCCAGGATGAGACACACACCAGTCGACTAACACCCAGGTACCCATTTTACTAATGGGTGAACGTGGAAAACAGGTGTAAGGAAACGCACCCAATGCTTCCACCCTCTTATGTTCCAATGTTCCAATGTTTCTATCCTCGCCGGGAATCGAAAGTCAGTGCGTCATCGAGGACTGTCGTATTTCCATTGTGGTTTTTCAGTATTGTCCCCCAGAATGCCACCCACAAAATTCGATTGACACCCAGGCACTTACTACTAGGGACTAGAGGAACAGGGACGTCGAGTCACCTCATGAACAAGATCCGGGCTGGGATATGCCGGCGAACCAAACTGGAATTGGAACAATGACAACAGATGTAAAGTAACCTGCCCAACGTTTCCACCAGTGCCAAGGATTGGACCACGATAACTCAGTGTGAGGAAAGTGCTCTGCCAGCCGAGCCACCGGGCACATTATGACATAAATCGTTTCCTGTTATTTATTAATTTCTGCATAGTGGCTATGTACCTATTACGAATCTGTTTTGATCGTCTCTGCTCTCCAATACGAGTCAAAACATAAATGGTCTTCGGGTAGTCTTAATTACCTTCGTAAAGGTTTAACATACATTGTTGATCCATTATTTTTTTATTAACAAATCGGCCGTTTCCCACCAAGGCAGGGTGACTCGAAAAAGAAAAACTTTCACCATTATTCACTCCATCACTGTCTTCCCAAAAGCGTGCTTACACTACAGTTATAAAACTGATAAAACTGCAACGTTAACACCCCTTCCTTCTAAGTGCCGGCATTGTACTTCCAATCTCTAGGACCAAATCCGTCCTGTCGGTTTCCCTGAATTCTTTCAAAAATGTTATTCTGCCCTCACTCCAACAGCACGTCAAGTCCTAGAAACAATTTGTCTCCATTCGCTCCTATCTAACACATTCATGCATGCTTGATGGAGGTCCAAGCCCCTCGCACACAAAACCTCCTTTACCCCTCCCTTCAACCTTTCTTAGGCCGACCCCAAACCCGCCTTCCCTCCACTAAAGATTTATACACTCTCGAAATCATTCTATTTCCTTTCATACTCTCTACATGTCCGAACCACCTCAACAACCCCTCGTCAGCTCTCTGGATAAGTTTTGGTAAACCTGCACTTCCTCCTAATTTCCAAACAACGAATTCTCTGCATTATATTCACACCACACATTGCCCTCGGACATGACGTCTCTGCTGCCTCCAGCCTTCTTCTTGTTGGAGCATTCACCACCCATATTCACACCCACATAAGAGCACTGGAATAGCTATACTCTCATACATTCCCCTCTTTGCTTCCATGGACAAAGTTCTTTGTCTCCATAGACTCCTAAGTGCACCACTCACCTTTATCCCTTCGCTAATTCTATGATTCACCTCATCTTTCTTAGACCCATCTGCTAACACGTCCACTCCTAAATGTCTGAATACATTCACCTCCTCCATACTCTCTCCCTCCAAATTGATATCCAGTCTTTCATTATCTAATTTTTTTTTGTTATCTTCATCACCTTACTCTTTCCTATATTCACCTTTAATTTTCTTCTTTTGCACACCCTACCAAACTCATCCACCAACCTCTGCGACTTCTCTTCAGAATCTTCCAAAAGCACAGTGTCATCAGCAAAGAGCCACTGTGACAACTCCCACTTTGTGTCAGATTCTTTATTTTTTAACCCCAAACCTCTTACCAACACCCGAGCATTCACTTCTCTTACAATCCCATCTATAAAAATATTGAACAATCATGGTGATATCACACATCCTTGTCTAAGGTCTACTTTTAATGGGAAATAATCTCTCTTCTACATGCTCAAACCAGAGCCTCACTATCCTCGTAAAAAATTTTCACTGATTTCAATATCTTGCCTCCTATTCCATACACCTGCAACGTCTGCCCCCCTATCCACCTTTTCATACGCCTCTTCCAAATCCATAAATCCCACAAAAAGCTCTTTACCCTTATCTAAATACTATTCCCCTATATGTTTCACTGTAAACACTTGGTCCACACACCCCCTACCTTTCCTAAAGCCTCCTTGTTCATCTGCTATCCTACTCTCCATCTTACTCTTAATTCTTTCAATAATAACTCTACTATACACATTACCAGGTACACTCAACAGACTTATTCCCCTATATTTTTTGCACTCTCTTTTGTCCCCTTTGCCTTTATACAAAGGAACTATGTACTCTCTCTGCCAATCCCTAGGTACCTTACCCTCTTCCAAACATTTATTAAATAATAGCATCAACCACTCCAAAACTATATCCCCACCTGCTTTTAACATTTCTATCTTTATCCCATCAATTCCAGCTGCCTTACCCCCTTTCATTCTACCTACTGCCTCACGAACTTCCCCCATACTCACAACTGTCTCTTCCTCATTCCTACAAGATGTTATTCCTCCTTGCCCTATTGACGAAATCACAGCTTCCCTGTCTTCATTAACATTTAACAATTCCTCGAAATGTTCCCTCCATCTTCTGGTACCTCTAACTCTCCATTTAATAACTCTCTTCTTCTATTTTTAACTTTCAAATCCATTTGTTCCCTAGGCTTCCTAAATTTATTAATCTCATTCCAAAACTTTTTCATTTTTTCAACAAAATTTGTAGATAACATCTCACCCTCTCTCTCATTTGCTCTTTTTACATTGCATCACCACTCTCTTTATCTCTCTTTTACTCTCCATATACTCCTCCCTCCTTGCATCACTTCTACTTTGTAAAAACCTCTCATATGCTAACTTTTTCTCTCTTACTACTCTCTTTACATCATTATTCCACCAATCGCTCCTCTTCCCTCCCGCACCCACTTTCCTGTAACCACAAACTTTTGCTGAACACTCTAACACTACATTTTTAAACCTACCCCATACATCTCCCCATTGCCTATTCTCTCACTAGCCCATCTGTCCTCCGATAGTTGTTTCTTTTACACCAACCGCCTCCTTTTTTAGTTCATAAGCCTTCACCTCTCTCTTACTTGCTGTTTCCATTTTCCTTGTATCTCATCTACCTTTTACTTTCCTTGTAGTTACAAGTAAAAAGTGATCTGATATAGCTATGGCCTCTCTATAAACATGTACATCTTGAAGTCTAACCAACAGTCTTTTATCTACCAATACGTACTCCATTAACCGTAGATCCATTAACCTGGAGTTTATCTGGAGAGAGTTCCAGGGGTCAACGCCCCCGCGGCCCGGTCTGTGACCAGGCCTCCTTAGGTCAGTGTCCCAGGATGCGACCCACACCAGTCGACTAACACCCAGGTACCCATTTTACTGATGGGGAACATAGACAACAGGTGGAAGGAAACTCGTCCAATGTTTCTACTCTGGCTGGGAATCGAACCCAGGCCCTCACCGTGTGAAGCGAGAGCGTTAACCACCAGGCCACCAGAGCCACCTGGCGGATATATCTTCTATTCTTCTTTTGTTCCTTTCTTTGTTCACTAACCCGTTCTACTGCTTACAGTTCTTCACTTCCAAGCTAACTAACCTCCACTTCTTACAACTTACCTTCCCATCTCTTCTCTTATCACTACCCCCTGCTTTCTGTTTACTACCCCTCCTCTCCCCAATTCTTACTTCCTCGTCTTACTCACAACTCACCCTTCTCTGCAAACATCGTTCCTTACAATGTTTCCTATTCTCACTTCTAGCACAGTACCTCCCCTTTCTTTCACTATCCTTTCCTGTTCATTACCGTCGTATCTCTGTACATTACCTTCCCTCCAACCCCTCCTTGTTTACTACCTTCCACTCCCTGCACACACTGCCATCCCCTCCCTAAGCGCACTACCATTCCCTCCCTGCACACACTAACATCCACTCCCTGCACACACTACCATCCTCTCCCTGCAAACACTACCATTCCTTAAACCCACTATCATCCTCTCCCTGCACACACTACCATTCCCTGTACACACTACCATTCCCTGTACACACTACCATCCTCTCTCTGCACACACTACCCTCCAATCCCTGCACAATCCTTACACCACTCCTTGCACACACTACCCCCCACACCCTGCACACGCTCACACCACTCCCTGCACACACTGCCATCCTCTGTTTGTACACACTACCATCCCCTCCCTTCACACACTACCATCCCCTCCCTGCACACACTACTATGCCCTCCCTGCACACACAATTGTTTCCTCCTTGCACCTACTACCATCCCCTCCCTGCACACACTACCCTCCACTCCCTGCGCACCCTGACTCTGCTTCTCTGCACACTACCATCTTCCTACCAGCACACCCCTCTCTCCTACTGCTCAGTTCCTGCTCCTCTCTGCTCACTCTCCTCCACTCTATGAACACTCTTCCCCCTTACTTGCACATTACCTTCCCCTCCTTGTTCACTATCTTCTCCTTCCTGCGCACTCCTTTCATCTTTCTTACGGTACTTCCCTCCCTGCTCACTACCCTCCCTTCCTGACCGCACATCTCCTCTCAATTCTCAATACCTGTCCGTCTCTGCTAACTAGTCTCCTAATTACTTGCCTTTGCTAACTATCTACCAGTCGATTTTCACTAATCACATCTCTGTTGTCACTACTCAACACTCCTAATAGTCATTACCCTCTCCTTCTTTCTAACTTTCTTCCCCCTCTCTGCTCACTCTCCCTCACTGCTCACTGTCAGCTCTTACTACTCATTAACTGTCCCTCACTACTCGCTACCTGCCCCTCACTACTCACCACCCGCCCCTCTCTACTCGCTACCTTCCCCTCTCTACTTGCTACCTGCCCCCTCACAACTCACTATCTGCCCGCTCACTACTCACTACCTGCCCCTCTCTACTCGCTACCTGCGCCTCTCTACTTACTACCTGCCCCCTCACTACTCACTACCTGCCCATCTCTTCTCGCTACCTGCCCCATTCTACTTGCTACCTGCCCCTCACTACTCACTACCTGCCCCCTCGCTACTCACTACCTGCCCCTCTCTACTCGCCACCTGCCCCATTCTACTTGCTACCTGCCCATCACTACTCACTACCTGCCCATCTCTACTCGCTACCTGCTCCATTCTACTTGTTACCTGCCCCTCACAACTCACTATCTGTCCCCTCACTACTCACTACTCGCTCTAGTAAATCAAATAAAACACTGAAGCTCCCAGTTTATGAAGAAAGAGTATCCTGCCAGGACGAGAAAGAGGAAGGATATACCGTGAAAAATGGGACGAATTTTTCATCCTGTGTTGGAAGCATTGCCGCCTTGAGTCCCACACTCGCACACTCTAACACTCCTGACGGCGGGGTATCACCTCTCCTTGATGGATTCTCAAAGAAAGCCTTCAGTATCTACAAACTTTAGGGAAAAAATCGATTTCTACCAGATGTATCTCTTTGAAGTGCAAATCAGTATACAAGGAATCGTAAGTGAAGGCTTTCTAACACTCAAGCAAAGACTTATATTACATTCGGATTATTTCTGGTAATTATATAAATGGTATGTTTAAGAACTGTTGTCAGTTTTACCGAGCATAATGTTATGATAAAGGCAGTTTTAAACTGTTCTACTTGTAGTGACATTCGGGCCTTTGTGTTGAGTAGACTTTGATTAACGTGAGAAACGTTCTGTAAATGACCTAATAGACTCCGGGAGTTTCTGAATAAAGTTGACCGGCATCAGAAGTTTGAAATACTCTAACTCTCAGGCGAGTAAACTGCCCCAGACTCCCCTCTATCAACAACAATTAGAAAAATACTGAATCGGCAAATAACATGGATCTTTGCTGATATCTTAAAAACATTTCGTATACCAAGGAACAACGACAGAGTGAACATGTATGTAAATTGTAAACACTGTCCCTTTCCTATGATAATAACAAAAAAATATCTACGTGTGCATTATTATAGACAATATAGGGAACCTAAGTAATACAAGTACAAGTGAACATATGTAGGAGCTACTTAACACATATGTATGTAAGCCAGGAAAGTAAATACTCCCTCCAAGGTTGAATGATATCATTGGTTTTGTATACCAGAAGTCGTGAGTTCCAATCCTCACAAGAAGCACAAATGCTGTTGCAAATTGTAAAAGTGATTAAACACGGTTGATTAAACTCGTTCTGGTAATGGATCATGCACAAAGTAGGAGTTTGAGGTAATCGGTCCCTCAGCCTAGAGTCGATGTAGTCAGTCCATCAATCTTGAAACGAACACAGCATATGTGCGACGAAGTAGCTTATATACCGTAGGCAGGAGAGGTGCAGCAGTCGTAGGTGGTGTCACATTTGTTCAGTGTGGAAGTAGGTTATGCCCAAGAGTTAGACAAGTGAAGAATTCACTGTATTAAGATCCCAAGATATTGCTGTGTCAGGCAGGAATGTAGATGAATGGTTCAGAGAACCGACAAGTTGATAAATTAGACACATATGCAACACTTTATTGAGGAAACGTTTCGCCACACAGTGGCTTCATCAGTCCATACAAAGGAGAACGGGGAAGAACAGGAGGAGTTTGAGGTAATCAGTCCCTCCTGTCTTACACAGCAACATCTTGGGATCTTAATACAAGGAAATTTTCACTTGCCTAACCCTTGGGCATAACCTACTTCCACATTAGACAAATGTGACACCACCAACGACTGCTGCACCTTTTCAAGATTGAATTACTGGCCGCATGCACAAAGTGATCTGTAACTCGGTAACGAATAGCAGAAAGAAGACAGTAAGAAAGATAAATAATTGACATGGAAAGTGCAACAAAAAGAAAAGAAATGACCACCGTAAAATTGCTTTACAATGGTGGTTCCAGGACACAAGGAGAATACACACCCTGACACCCTGGCCTAGGCTGCCCTTATTCTCTGACACCCTGGCCTAGGGTGCCCTTATTCTCTTGCACTGTGGCCTAGGGTGCCCTTATTCTCTTGCACCCTGGCCTAGGGTGCCCTTACTCTCTTGCACCCTGGCCTAGGGTGCCCTTATTCTCTGGCACCCTGGCTTAGGCCTGCCAGCTAGCATCAAGGCGCGACAAAGCAAGCACGATATTTTCTCTCCAGAACTGGCTCCAATTTTTCCTGTCACCTGAAGCTTGCACTTAGGAAAGATATCTTGTAACAAAGTTTCCATCCCGCTTGTACAGTTGTCAAGCCCCCAGGTGCGACATGATCCGTCTTGTACAGTTGTCAAGCCCCCAGGTGCGACATGATCCGTCTTGTACAGTTGTCAAGCACCCAGGTGCGACATGATCCGTCTTGTACAGTTGTCAAGCCCCCAGGTGCGACATGATCCGTCTTGTACAGTTGTCAAGCCCCCAGGTGCGACATGATCCGTCTTGTACAGTTGTCAAGCCCCCAGGTGCGACATGATCCGTCTTGTACAGTTGTCAAGCCCCCAGGTGCGACATGATCCGTCTTGTACAGTTGTCAAGCACCCAGGTGCGACATGATCCGTCTTGTACAGTTGTTAAGCCCCCAGGTGCGACGTGATCCGTCTTGTGCAGTTGCCAAGCACCCAGGTGCGACATGATCCGTCTTGCACAGTTGTCAAGCCCCCAGGTGCGACATGATCCGTCTTGTATAGTTGTCAAGCCCCCAGGTGCGACATGATCCGTCTTGTACAGTTGTTAAGCCCCCAGGTGCGACATGATCCGTTTTGTACACTTGTCAAGCCCCCAGGTGCGACATGATCCGCCTTGTACAGTTGTCAAGCCCCCAGGTGCGACATGATCCGTCTTGTACAGTTGTCAAGCACCCAGGTGCGACATGATCCGTCTTGTGCAGTTGTCAAGCCCCCAGGTGCGACATGATCCGCCTTGTACAGTTGTTAAGCCCCCAGGTGCAACTTGATCCGTCTTGTACAGTTGTCAAGCACCCAGGTGCGACATGATCCGCCTTGTACAGTTGTTAAGCCCCCAGGTGCAACTTGATCCGTCTTGTACAGTTGTCAAGCCCCCAGGTGCGACATGATCCGTCTTGTACAGTTGTTAAGCCCCCAGGTGCGACATGATCCGTCTTGTGCAGTTGCCAAGCACCCAGGTGCGACATGATCCGTCTTGTACAGTTGTCAAGCCCCCAGGTGCGACATGATCCGCCTTGTGCAGTTGTTAAGCCCCCAGGTGCGACATGATCCGCCTTGTACAGTTGTCAAGCCCCCAGGTGCGACATGATCCGTCTTGTACAGTTGTCAAGCACCCAGGTGCGACATGATCCGTCTTGTACAGTTGTCAAGCCCCCAGGTGCAACATGATCCGTCTTGAACAGTTGTCAAGCCCCCAGGTGCAACTTGATCCGTCTTGTACAGTTGTCAAGCACCCAGGTGCGACATGATCCGTCTTGTACAGTTGTCAAGCCCCCAGGTGCAACTTGATCCGTCTTGTACAGTTGCCAAGCCCCCAGGTGCAACATGATCCGTCTTGTACAGTTGTCAAGCCCCCAGGTGCGACATGATCCGCCTTGTACAGTTGTCAAGCCCCCAGGTGCGACTTGACAATCGCCAGGATGGAGCAAAACGTCGTTATAAGCTTCCACTCATAAGTGTGGGGTTTAGTTAAATACATCCGCCTAGATATTGTAAAGTTTTATTCTCCTCTGCTTCCACTAAGAGTAAAATACTCCTGGGAAATAAAGATATTCTTGGAGTTAATGTAGTCTACACATATCTTAGAGTGATCTATATAAGACAGTGTAGCATTAAGTAATTGCTGCTGCAATATAAAAGCTAATTTCAAGCATTTTCTCTGCAATATATTCTAGAATCTTTATATTGATTGCAGTATATTTTGAAAAGTGTGCTGAGTGCGCCTATACTACTTGTACAGGATGTGTTTACAATTTCTGTTTCAAGATAAGAACATAAGAAAGGAGGAACACTGCAGCAGGCCTGTTGGCCCATACTAGGCAGGTCCTTCACAGATCCATCCCATTAATAGAATATTTGCCCTGACTCAAGAAATCGTAATGACACGATTGCAAACATACCATACCCCCGGCCGGGATTGAACCCGCGGTCAGAGAGTCTCAAAACTCCAGCCCGTCGCGTTAGCCACTAGACCAGCTAGCCACAATAAGATTCATCCAACTAGGTATATTTCTACACCATAGGAAGGTTAGCACAGGCACCACTGTGACCACAAATGCAAGTTTTTACAGACGAATCTCCAGCTAGCGTGGCCGTGACGAACTCTAGCTCAAGTCCCTTCACTGTCGTCAACATGACTCAAGAAATCGTAATGACACGATTGCAAAGGGACTTGAGCTAGAGTTCGTCACGGCCACGCTAGTTGGAGATTCGTCTGTAAAAACTTGCATTTGTGGTCACAGTGGTGCCTGTGCTAACCTTCCTATGGTGTAGAAATATACCTAGTTGGAAGAATCTTATTGTGGCTAGCTGGTCTAGTGGCTAACGCGACGGGCTGGAGTTTTGAGACTATGACCGCGGGTTCAATCCCGGCCGGGGGTATGGAATATTTGCCCTCATAACAACATAAGATCATAAGAAATAAGGAACACTGCAACAGGTCTACTGGTCTATGCGAGGCAGCTCCAATTCTCCTCACCGGTTTAAGCCAATGCCTTGACCTAGTGAAGTCAGACACGTCACTTAAGGGATTAGCACTGCGTCCGACCTAGTAGCTAGTCAGGTCTATTTCACACCCACTCACACCCACTCATAAGACCATAAAATCATAAGAAAGAAGGAACACTGAAACAGGCCCACTGACCCACGCGAAGCAGGTCCATGTCCCCCCTCCGGATTAGCCCAATGACCCACCTAGTCAGGTCACTTCCACTTAAGGAAGGAGCACGGAATCAGACCTAATAGCACAAGCTAGTCAGGTCCAACTCACACCCACCCACACCCACTCATGTATTTATCTAACCTATTTTTTAAACTACACAACGTTTTAGCTTGAATAACTGTGCTCGGGAGTTTGTTCCACTCATCCACAAATCGATTACCAAACCAGTACTTTCCTATATCCTTCCTGAATCTGATTTTTTTTCAACTTGAAACTATTGCTGCGAGTCCTGTCTTGGCTGGAAATTTTCAGCACACTACATCCCCTTTATTTATTCCTGTTTTCCATTCATTCACCTCGATCATATCCCCCCTAATTCTACGCCTTTCGAGAGAGTACAGATTCAGGGCCTCAGTCTATCCTCATAGGGAAGATTTCTGATACATGGGATCATCTTTGTCATCCTCCTCTATACGTTTTCCAGTGCATTTATATGCACTCTGTAATACGGTGACCAGACCAGATAACGTGTTCTTGTTTGAGGTTCATAACATTAAATGAAGGAACAGTAAGGGAAGGTTGACAATAAATGTAGGAAGTGGTGTATGTTTTAAAGACAGTGTTTTCAGTGTGTTTTATTGCGGCTGATGTTACCCAACTTTTGGTTGTGGGACGGCAAATAAAAAGGGTGCTTTTAAGGGAAGAAAAAAGGGGTTTTGCAAGATCTCTCCATGGGTACCATAAATACCATGACCGCCCCTTCTGATAATCGTGCGAGATTTCAAATCTGTAAAAAATATAGTAGGATAGCTAGGATTCAAATGTAAGTCTAGATGTAACTAAACAAACTGCTTGATGCAGGCTGGTGTGCATAAATTTAAATGCATGCTGAGGTCTCAAGTGTATAAGGAACAACGTTGTACGATATACCTGGTCTTTTCTAGTGATTATTAATAAAAAAAAATGTTATTGGTTAAATAATGTGACCACGAATGGTACTGTATGCCTGCTGCTGCCTCCTTCGTAATGTATGCCATATACTGCCTCCTTCGCATTCTATGCATGATACTGCCTCCTTCGTATTGTATGCATGATGCTGCCCCCTTCGTATTGTATGCCTGATGGTATCCTTGATACTGTATGCCTGGTGCTGTCCTCAATAGTGTATGCCTAATGTTATCCCTGACTCTCTGTGCCTGATGCTGTTATTGATACTGTATGCCTGATACTACCCTTGATACTGTATGCCTGATACTACCCTTGATACTGTATGCCTGATGCTGTTCTTGATGCTGTATGCTTGACTCTGTCTCCTTCGTACTATATGCCTGATGCCATTGATACTGTATGCCTGATGCCATTGATACTGTATGCCTGATGTTGTCATTGATGTTGTGGAAATATAAACACATATGCAGTATAATGTGATCCTTTATTGAAAACGTTTCGCCCACACAGTGGGTTTTTACAAGTCACAAACAGATTTGAGAAAATGGTATGGTGATACCAACAAGATGTGGAAAAAGACACTTATGTACAGTTCAGGACATTTATTAAAGGAAACGTTTCGCCACGAGTGGATTCTTCAGTCCTAATACAGAGAAAACTAAGAAAACTCCTGCCAATATATATATATATATATATATATATATATATATATATATATATATATATATATATATATATATATATATATATATATATATGTCGTGCCGAATAGGCAGAACTTGCGATCTTAGCTTAAATAGCAACGCTCATCTTGCCATATAGGACTAGCGAAAATTTGTGTATGCAATAATTTCGCCAAAATCATTCTGAACCTAACGAAAAAAAATATATTTCACTGTGTTTGTTTAGTATTAAATTATTGTAAACAAATCTAAAATATATTTAGTTGGGTAAGGCTAAAATAAATTGTTCTTGTTATAATAAGGTTAGGTAAGTTTTCTAAGTTCCTTTTGGTGCAAAATTAAAAATTTTTACATTAACATTAATTAAAAAAATATATCTTTAAACTTATAAGAGAAAATTTTAGAAAGGACTTAATTTTAAATAAGTTCTTGCTAATTGCCCAGTTTTACATATTCGCCACGACATATATATATATATATATATATATATATATATATATATATATATATATATATATATATATATATATATATATATATATATATATATATATATGTTTTCTTAGTTTTCTCTGTATTAGGACTGAAGAATCCACTCGTGGCGAAACGTTTCCTTTAATAAATGTCCTGAACTATACATAAATGTCTTTTTCCACACAAACAGAACTGTTTGTGACTTGGAAAAAGCCCACTGTGTGAGCGAAACGTTGTCAATAAAGGATCACATTATACTGCATATGTGTTTATATTTCCATTGTGTCGGTATTTTATACCATTTATTGCCAATGATGCTGTATACATGAAGGCATCCTCTTTGATACTGTATCCATTATACTGTCCTTGATACTGTATACATTATACTGTCCTTGATACTGTATCCATTATATTGTCCTTGATACTGTATCCATTATACTGTCCTTGATACTGTATCCATTATACTGTCCTTCATACTGTATCCATTATACTGTCCTTGATACTGTATCCATTATACTGTCCTTGATACTGTATCCATTATACTGTCCTTGATACTGCATCCATTACACTATCCTTGATACTGTATCCATTATACTGTCCTTGATACTGTATCCATTATACTATCCTCGATGCTGTATCCATTATACTGTCCTTGATACTATATCCATTATATTGTCCTTGATACTGTATCCATTATACTATCCTCGATACTGTATCCATTATACTGTCCTTGATACTGTATCCACCATACTATCCTTGATACTGTATCCACTATACTGTCCTTGATACTGTATCCAGTTTACTATCCTTGATAGTGTATTCACTATACTATCTTTGATACTGAATCCACTATACTATCCTTGATACTGTATTCATTATACTGTCCTTGATACTCTATCCATTATACTATCCTTGATACTGTATCCACTATACTATCCTTGATACTGTATCCATTATACTGTCCTTGATACTGTATCCATTATACTGTCCTTGATACTGTATCCATTATACTATCCTTGATATTCACAGAGTATGCCTCACGTTGTCCTTGATAACGCCCTCGGATACTTTTGGAAAAAATACGTTTCCCAAGTAAAATTTATTGACTGATGTATTATTGTATGATATTGTATATCATGCAATTATTATTTGATTTATTAATAATAAGTATGCGTATTGCTCGACAAAACAATTGCAGTATTGACTATGCAAGCGACCAGCTAGACGTGATATCATTGGCTGTTGGAAATATTACGTGACTTGTTCCATCAGCCAATCAAAGCGTTCGATTTTAGTGAATTACAGAATATTAATTCGCTTCTTGAGAGTCTGTCGATACAAAAATTATGTCTTACCCTTTAGATGCGCGAGTTGTATAACAGTGGCCTGGCTCGGTGACCCCGTGGCTGGCTCGGTGACCCCATGGCCTGGCTCGGTGACCCTGTGGCCTGGCTCGGTGACCCCGTGGTTGGCTCGGTGACCCTGTAGCCTGGCTCGGTGACCTCGTGGCCTGGCTCGGTGACCCCGTGGCTGGCTCGGTGACCTCGTGCCTGGCTCGGTGACCCCTGTGGCCTGGCTCGGTGACCCTGTGGCCTGGCTCGGTGACCCCGTGGTCTGGCTCGGTGACCCCGTGGCCTGGTTGGTGACCCCGTGGCCTGGCTCGGTGACCCCGTGGCCTGGCTCGGCGACCTCGTGGCCTGGCTCGGTGACCCTGTGGCCTGGCTCGGTGACCCCGTGGCTGGCTCGGTGACCCCGTGGCCTGGCTCGGTGACCCCATGGCCTGGCTCGGTGACCCCGTGGCCTGGCTCGTTGACCCCGTGGCCTGGCTAGGTGACCCCATGGCCTGGCTCGGTGACCCCGTGGCCTGGCTTGGTGACCCCGTGGCTGGCTTGGTGACCCCGTGGCTGGCTCGGTGACCTCGTGGCTGGCTCGGTGACCTCGTGGCTGGCTCGGCGACCCCGTGGCTGGCTCGGTGACCTCGTGGCCTGGCTCGGTGACCCTGTGGCCTGGCTCGGTGACCCCCGTGGCCTTGCTCGGTGACCCCGTGGCCTGGCTCGGTGACCCCGTGGCCTGGCTCGGTGACCCCGTGGCCTGGCTCGGCGACTTCGTGGCCTGGCTCGGTGACTCCGTGGCCTGGCTCGGTGATCCCGTGGCCTGGCTCGGTGACCCCGTGGCCTGGCTTGGTGACCCCATGGCCTGGCTCGGTGACCCCGTGGCTGGCTCGGTGACCCCGTGGCCTGGCTCGGTGACCCCATGGCCTGGCTCGGTGACCCCGTGGCCTGGCTTGGTGACCCCATGGCCTGGCTCGGTGACCCCGTGGCCTGGCTCGGTGACCCCGTGGCCTGGCTAGGTGACCCCATGGCCTGGCTCGGTGACCCCGTGGCCTGGCTTGGTGACCCCGTGGTTGGCTTGGTGACCCCGTGGCTGGCTCGGTGACCTCGTGGCTGGCTCGGTGACCTCGTGGCTGGCTCGGCGACCCCGTGGCTGGCTCGGTGACCTCGTGGCCTGGCTCGGTGACCCTATGGCCTGGCTCGGTGACCCCCGTAGCCTGGCTCGGTGACCCCGTGGCCTGGCTAGGTGACCCCGTGGCCTGGCTCGGTGACCCCGTGGCCTGGCTCGGCGACCTCGTGGCCTGGCTCGGTGACCACGTGGCCTGGCTCGGTGATCCCGTGGCCTGGCTCGGTGACCCCGTGGCCTGGCTTGGTGACCCCATGGCCTGGCTCGGGGACCCCGTGGCCTGGCTCGGTGACCCCGTGGCCTGGCTAGGTGACCCCATGGCCTGGCTCGGTGACCCCGTGGCCTGGCTTGGTGACCCCGTGGCTGGCTTGGTGACCCCGTGGCTGGCTCGGTGACCTCGTGGCTGGCTCGGTGACCTCGTGGCTGGCTCGGTGACCCCGTGGCTGGCTCGGTGACCTCGTGGCCTGGCTCGGTGACCCTATGGCCTGGCTCGGTGACCTCCGTGGCCTGGCTCGGTGACCCCGTGGCCTGGCTAGGTGACCCCGTAGCCTGGTTCGGTGACCCCGTGGCCTGGCTCGGCGACCTCCTGGCCTGGCTCGGTGACCCCGTGGCCTGGCTCGGTGATCCCGTGGCCTGGCTCGGTGACCCCGTTCCCTGGCTCGGTGGCCCCGTGGCCTGGCTAGGTGACCCCCTGGCCTGGCTCGTTGACCCCGTGGCCTGGCTCGGCGACCTCGTGGCCTGGCTCGGTGACCCCGTGGCCTGGCTCGGTGATCCCTTGGCCTGGCTCGGTGACCCCGTGGCCTGGCTCGGTGACCCCGTGGCCTGGCTCGGTGACCCCGTGGCCTGGATCGGTGACCCCGTGGCCTGGATCGGTGACCCCGTGGCCTGGCTCTATGACCCCGTGGCCTGGTTCGGTGACCCCGTGGCCTGGTTCGGTGACCCCGTGGCCTGGCTCCGTGACCCCGTGGCCTGGCTCCGTGACCCCGTGGCCTGGATCGGTGACCCCGTGGCCTGGATCGGTGACCCCGTGGCCTGGCTCTATGACCCCGTGGCCTGGTTCGGTGACCCCGTGGCCTGGTTCGGTGACCCCGTGGCCTGGCTCCGTGACCCCGTGGCCTGGCTCCGTGACCCCGTGGCCTGGCTCCGTGACCCCGTGGCCTGGCTCCGTGACCCCGTGGCCTGGCTCCGTGACCCCGTGGCCTGGCTCGGTGACCCCGTGGCCTGGCTCGGTGACTCCGTAGCCAGGGTCGGTGATCCCGTGGCCTGGCTCGGTGACCCCGTGTCCTGGCTCGGTGATCCCGTGGCCTGGCTCGGTGACCCCGTGGCCTGGCTCGGTGACCCCATGGCCTGGCTCGGTGACCCCGTGGCCTGGCTCGGTGACCCCGTGGCCTGGCTCGGTGACCCCGTGGCCTGGCTCGGTGACCCCGTGGCCTGGCTCGGTGACCCCGTGGCCTGGCTCGGTGACCCCGTGGAATATTGGGTAGGAACTGCACTTCATCCTCCTCCCTACCCGCAGACGTGGCATATTATGCAGATTCTACCACACTGGACGCAGAAAACACCAGAAAACTCACCTCTGAATTTCTGAAAAAGCCGTGATGAGCTGAATCAACAGCAACAACGTTCAGTTGACGCTGAATGCGTGATTGAAAACAGCGTGGGACGCTGTTGAGACCCAGGTGACGCCACGAAGATGTCTCCAGGAAATTTAGCGTCATAGGGCCTGAACCTAGCTATACTTGTGTGTGGATGCTGAGAGTGGCAGACACGACATCGGGATAAGGAGTTGGGAGATCGATGCTGCTTGTACAAGGCGATGAAGGAGTGACAAGATGTTCATCTTTCTCCTTCCTCCCTCCGGACAAACACCTCTAATACGACCAGCGATGGCACAATATTAACGAATTTGTGTGTGGATCTTGTAACGGGAATGAATGATACTCTTACACGTCATCTTTATTGGGTTCTTTGTACATGCAGTGTGTTATGGAGGCCTAGATGTCTAGGCTTATGCCCGCAAGAGAGAGAGTGTACTTGTTATCTCTAGGTTGACGTGGCGCTTGGTAGGCCTATTTCCCGTTAGATGTCAGCACCAGTGTGTCGCCAGATATCAAGGCGACACAATGCGAAATATAAATCCCAACTAAGTATACATTATTACCAACTTTATTACTAACTTTAATACCAACTTTATTGCCAATTTTATTATCTTCCGTATCCCTCATGAGCGCAGGTATTTTTCATGGGATAACACACCTAAGAGAAACTTGTGTGGAGCAATCTCTCTCATACCGCCCAGCAGTCGTCGTAAGTCCCTCTCTTTGTGCGGGTTATTTGTGTATCGTTCCAGTCACGGTATTGTGCCTTTTCTTCTATTTATTATCCTAAGTTTACAAAATCATGTGTCTCTATTAAAATAAATATCCTCGGTTTACAGTTTACGACACTCCTTGAGTTAATTTTTTTAGTCATTCCTACGAACTGTGGAGATATAAATAAATGGTAAAATTAAACACCTAAGAAGTATAATGTGATCCTTTATTGACAACGTTTCGCCCACACGGTGGGCTTTATCAAGTCACAAACAGGTTTACCTGGGTGAAAGTTACGTGAGTGCGTACCTTTCACCCAGGTAGATCTGTTCGTGATTTGATAAAGTCCACTGTGTGGGCAAAACGTTGTCAATAAAAGATTACATTATACTGCTTTTGTGTTTATATTTCCACTTAACATGTACACTCTAAATGGTAGATATTAATATTACGATACTGAACTGCATGTAGTCTAAGTATTCTGTCCTTGATATTGCTATTTATAGTTAGTAGTATTCTCGATGGTCACCTAAGGTATTGATGGTATCCTTGATGCTCTCCTTATAACAAAATGTTGTAATGGCCCGAATGCTGTGCTTGATACTGAGTCCCTAAAACTGTGCTAAAAGCTGTACTGTCCTTGATTCCTGTGTCCATAATACTGACCTTGATTTTCTCTACATGACACATTTCCAAGGAACTGCGACAGCTCACTCCTTGACACGTCCATCATGTTATTTTCCTTGCATTTTTTCGTTCCAGCTCTGGGGTATTTACATATATTTTTGCTACGCTGTGAATATTGTATTGGAATAAAGGATAGTGACTAGGATTTTAACAATAATACAAAAGCTGTATAAGTATGAATTTCATCCAAATAGTCTGTATTTAGATCTATGTATATCCAGTTTGTTGTGTAATTAGGGTTTCGATTTGTTTATTTAACTCATAAAATATAAATATTAAATAATTAGATGATTTATTCTGCATTTCAGAGTCATTCCCCGTTTTTATTTTTTTTTTCACATTTTAGCTCTGGTGTTTGTTCTTTCTTTTTCTTTTCACCGTCATTCTAGCAGTAGCTCTGGTACAGCTAATGTTGAAGCTAACCCAATAGCTCAGTGGATTTCCCACAGCTATTATCTACCAACACTGGGCAATATAACCAGGAGCACAGCAGTGTTACATGTGTCACTCTCAGGGTGGAAGAGAACACCGCAACACAAGCTAGCCTCAGGGTTGCAACACAAAACATATTAACATGTACCAGCCTCAGGATTATTCAAAATATTACACTATATTCTAGCCTCGCGATAATGCAGGTCACGCCAACACCTACCAGCCTTAGGATGGCAAATACCACAGCAACACATCTTACTTCAGGATGAAGAATATAACATTAAAACATACAGTCTCAGACCAGTACCTGGAGTTTACCTGGAGAGAGTTCCGGGGGTCAACGCCCCCGCCGCCCGGTCTGTGACCAGGCCTCATGGTGGATCAGAGTCTGATCAACCAGGCTGTTGCTGCTGGCTGCACGCAATCCAACGTACCAGCCACAGCCCGGCTGGTCAGGTATCGACTTTAGGTGCTTGTCCAGTGCCTGCTTGAAGACAGCCAGAGGTCTATTGGTAATCCCCCTTATGTATGCTGGGAGGCAGTTGAACAGTCTTGGGCCCCTGACGCTTGTTGTGTTGTCTCTTAACGTGCTAGTGACACCCCTGCTTTTCATTGGGGGGATGTTGCATCGTCTGCCGATTCTTTTGCTTTCGTAGTGAGTGATTTTCGTGTGCAAGTTCGGTACTAGTCCCTCTCGGATTTTCCAGGTGTATATAATTATGTATCTCTCCTGCCTGCGTTCCAGGTAGAACAGGTTCAGGAACTTCAAGCGTTCCCAGTAATTTAGGTGTTTTATCTCCGTTATGCGCGCCGTGAAGGTTCTCTGTACATTTTCTAGGTCAGCAATTTCACCTGCCTTGAAAGGTGCTCTTAGTGTGCAGCAATATTCCAGCCTAGATAGAACAAGAGACCTGAAGAGTGTCATCATTGGCTTGGCATCCCTAGTTTTGTTGGTTCTCATTATCCATCCTATCATTTTTCAAGCAGATGCGATTGATACAATGTTATGGTCCTTGAAGGTGAGATCCTCCGACATAATCACTCCCAGGTCTTTGACGTTGGTGTTTCGCTCTATTTTGTGGCTGGAATTTGTTTTATACTCTGATGAAGTTTTAATTTCCTAATGTTTACCATATCGGAGTAATTGAAATTTCTTATCGTTGAACTTCATATTGTTTTCTGCAGCCCATTGAAAGATTTGGTTGATGTCCGCATGGAGCCTTGCAGTGTCTGCAGTGGAAGACTCTGTCATGCAGATTCGGGTGTCATCTGCAAAGGAAGACACGGTGCTGTGGCTGACATCCTTGTCTATGTCAGATATGAGGATGAGAAACAAGATGGGAGCGAGTACTGTGCCTTGCGGAAAAGTGCTTTTCACCGTAGCCGCCTCAGACTTTACTCTGTTGACTACTACTCTTTGTGTTCTGTTTGTGAAGAAATTATAGCTCCATCTACCAACTTTTCCTGTTATTCCTTTAGCAGGCATTTTGTGCGCTATTACGCCATGGTCACACTTGTCGAAGGCTTTTGCGAAGTCTGTGTATATTATATCTGCATTCTTTTTGTCTTCTAGTGCATCTAGGACCTTGTCGTAGTGATCCAGTAGTTGGGACAGACAGGAGCGACCTGCTCTAAACCCATGTTGCCCTGGGTTGTGTAATGGGTATCTAGATCTTGCTTCTTAGGACTCTTTCAAAGATTTTCATGATATGGGATGCTAGTGCTATCGGTCTGTAGTTCTTTGCTATTGCTTTACTACCCCCTTTGTGGAGTGGGGCAATGTCTGTTGTTTTTAATAACTGGGAAGACCCCAGTGTCCATGCTCCTTCTCCATAGGATGTTAAAAGCACGTGATAGGGGCTTCTTGCAGTTCTTGATGAACACGGAGTTTCATGAGTCTGGACCTGGGGCAGAGTGCGTGGGCATGTCATTTATCGTCTGTTCGAAGTCATTTGGCGTCAGGATAACATCAGATAGGCTTGTGTTTACCAAATTCTGTGGCTCTATCACAAAAAAAATTCATTTAGATCTTCGACTCTCAGTCTGGTTAGCGGCTTGCTAAAAACTGAGTCATATTGGGACTTGAGTAGCTCACTCATTTCCTTGCTGTCATCTGTGTAGGACCCATCTTGTTTAAGTAGGGGCCCGATACTGGACGTTGTTCTCGACTTTGATTTGGCATAAGAAAATAAATACTTTGGGTTTCTTTCGATTTCTTTTATGACTTTTAGTTCTTCCTTCGATTCCTAACTCCTATAAGATTCCTTTAGCTTTAGTTCGATGTTTGCTATTTCTCTGACCAGTGACTCCCTACGCATTTCAGATATATTGGCCTCTTTTAGCCGCTTTGTTATTCTTTTCCGTCGCCTGTAAAGGGACCGCCTGTCTCTTTCTATTTTACTCCTCCTTTTTCTTAAAGGAATATGCCTTGAGCATACTTCGAGTGCCACAGTTAATCTGTTCTAGGCATAAGTTGAGGTCTGTGTTGTTTAGTCTATCTTCCCAGCTTATATCGTTTAGGACTTGGTTTACTTGGTCCCACTTTATGTTCTTGTTATTGAAGTTGAATTTGGTGAAGGCTCCCTCGTGACTGATCTCATTTTGTCGGTCTGGGGCTCCGCGCATACATGTCTGAACCTTGATTATATTGTGATCCGAGTATATTGTTTTTGATATGGTAACATTTCGTATCAGACCATCATTGTTAGTGAAGAGGAGGTCTTGTGTATTCTCCAGTCTAGTAGGCTATATTATTTGCTAGTTTAAGTTGAATTTTGTGCAGAGATTTAAAAGCTCGCGTGAGTGTGAGTTCTCGTCTGAGCTACCTCCTGGTGTTATCACTGAAACAACTATTTTTGCTATATTCCTTCATTTAAGGTGCTTTAAGTTGAAATCCCCCAAGAGCAAGATGTTGGGTGCAGGAGCTGGAAGGATTTCCAGACAGTGGTCAATTTTCAACAGCTGTTCCTGGAATTGTTGGGACGTTGCATCTGGAGGCTTGTAGACTACCACAATGACTAGGTTTTGATTCTCGATTTTTACTGCTAAATCTTCCACTACATTATTTGAGGCATTAAGCAGTTCTGTGCAAATAAGTGGCTCTGCGATATACAGGCCAACCCCCACCTCCCCCTTTTGCCTGTTCACTCTGTCGCATCTGTATGTCGCATCCATATTTCGTTGTCCAAGTAATCCTTTATGTAGGCCTCTGTGATAGCCGCAAACATAGCATTTGCCTCTGCAAGCAGTCCACGGATGAAAGGTATTTTGTTGTTCGTTGCTGGCTTTAGATCCTGTATATTTACAAAGAAGAATGTCATCGGATTGGTGGTATTGATGGTACTGGGGGGGTAAGCTTTTTTTTTCCGGCACTAGTATCTGTATCTGTTGGTTTGGAGTGGAGGCCATGAACTGTGGTTCCACTCCAGAAATGACTGGATTTGGTGTACGATTTCTGCCATTTCCTACCAGTTTTTTTCCTTCCTGGCACTAAAAAAAACCTCTCCCTCTTAAGTGTCTGTGGCTACCCAGGTTTTCCCATGGCCTGGATGTTTTGTATCTTTTTGTCCCCTTTAGATGGTGTGCCTGGCAATTTAAGTTACAGCACAGTCTTTCCTGTACTGAAGAGGGACACATTTCAGGGTGAAGAAAGGTTACAGGAAGGGAGTTTGCATTTTCTTGTTGTCATATGGGCACGGCATTTTCTAGGGTGGTCAAAGTTGCACGTCCCATCTGTTTTTCCAGATTTCCCATGCCTGCAGATACCAAGTGCATAGTATGTGCACAGGCTCGGTTTCCATTTACCTCGGGTTTTTGTGACTGTATTACCTGTTGGTGCATGTTTCCCTGTCTCATTCTTATCCTCACTAGTACTAACAATAGAGCTCTCACCAGTTGTTTCTGGTAATATATCCTCACTATTACTAGTGGAGTCCCCTTGTTTGCTATCTCCTGTGGCATTACTAGTTTGTAATATTGGTTTTATCGTGTCCTTGACTACACTTGTTTCCCAACTACAGCTCCTGTCTTCCTCGAGGCCATTAATATTCATTCCCTCATGCATACAGTTACTATCTACAAGAACAGCACCTCCAGCCTCACCATTACTGTCTACCAGGACAGCACTTCCAGCCCCACAGTTACTGTCTACCAGGACAGCACCTCCAGCCTCACCATTGCTGTCTACCAGGACAGCACTTCCATCTCCACAGTTACTGTCTACCAGCCTTACAGTTTCTGACTACATGGCCAGCATCTCCAGTCATACAGTTACTGTCGGCCTTGATAGCATGCGCACCAAGGGCAATAGCACCATCCAGCCCAGACTTTTTATTTTCTCATCTGTTATAGAATGCTTCCAGGTTTTCTATGAAGGTTGCTTTGATGTTATCCTCTTTTAATACCAATGTGATTTTAGTTCGCAGATTGATCTCATTTGGGCATACCCAAATACACTTCTCTGATTTAATACCGCTTGCAGATAATTCTTGGATATCTGCACAAGGGGCAGGACACCAATTTCCACAAAAGTGGCATGTTTGATTTAGAGCAGACTACACAGGATTTCATAATATGATTTCGATGGTTGATTTAATGTAATTCTACCAATAACTTCTTGAGTAATCTACTAATAACCTCCTTAAAATGGAGATCTGGATATTTGTATTTCTGTTTCTAACTGTACTTGTATATTAAGACAAGCTTACCACTCTACGTTACTGCTTTATAGTTATTGTTTCTGTTTGATAAGGGAGTCTAAAACCCCGTCTGTTTATAGTCTGCTTTATTGTCCAACGAATCAAGGGTTCGGACCAGTCAAGGGTTCGGAATCATTCGGATCTTATCAGTGGATCAGTTATTTAAAACATATATGGTTGATGATTTGGGCTGACACATGAAGGAACTACTGAAAATTATTTAACCGAGTAATATGTGATTATATTGTTACAAAAGTATAACTTGCGTGTTGAAGAACCGGTGATTGCTGGTAGTTCCTACAATGACGAACGGTCGAGACCTCAACCCTTATTTACAGCCTGAAGGTTTATAGATCGTTGTATTTACTTTTCTAGATCTTTTTCCGTCTCCACCACAACAAATGCTATGTTATCACTATAGTTGCCTGGTGAAGATTATTGGCGGAAAGTCGCTTTTTCTGGTGTAATATTTGCTTTTCGTTGTGAATATTGCGACCGCTACTAATTACAGGTTATATGAATTTCTACTGTATACGTCTAGTATTTCAAGAATGAAGAAAAAACTAATGATGGTCACTCCACCCCACTAAGTACCATTATATTACTGGTTAATTGTTACTACAGCAATATGGTATAGTTTCTGGATGATAAATGGTCTAATTGCTGTAAACATTCACTGATGTCGTATTATTTGTTTTGTTTTGGTTTTTACAAAACTGTACATTTTTCGTATTTATTAAGGATTTGCAACTTATCGTAATTTAGAGGAAAAATTTTCCCTTCTGGTATCACTAGATTATAGGCGAGGTACACTAGCAGACTAGGAAGATTATATGTGAGGTACACTAGCAGGCCAGGAAGATTATATGTGAGGTACACTAGCAGGCCAGGAAGATTATATGTGAGGTACACTAGCAGACTAGGAAGATTATATGTGAGGTACACTAGCAGACTAGGGAGATTATATGTGAGGTACACTAGCAGACTAGGAAGATTATATGTGAGGTACACTAGCAGACTAGGAAGATTGTATGTGAGGTACACTAGCAGACTAGGAAGATTATATGTGAGGTACACTAGCAGGAAAGGAAGATTATATGTGAGATATACTAGCAGACTACGAAGATTATATGCGAGGTACACAAGCAGACTAGGAAGATTATATGCGAGGTACACTAGCAGGCTAGGAAGATTATATGCGAGGTACACTAGCAGGCTAGGAAGATTATATGTGAGGTACACTAGCAGGCTAGGAAGATTATATGTGAGGTACACTAGCAGGCCAGGAAGATTATATGTGAGGTATACTAGCAGTCTGGGAAGATTATATGCGAAGTACACTAGCAGACTACGAAGATTATATTCGAGGTCCACTAGCAGGCTAGGAAGACTATATGCGAGGTACACTAGCAGGCTAGGAAGATTATATGTGAGGTACACTAGCAGGCTAGGAAGATTATATGTGAGGTACACTAGCAGACTAGGAAGATTATACGCGAGGTACACTACCAGGCTAGGAAGATTATATGTGAGGTACACTAGCAGGCTAGGAAGATTATTTGCGAGGTACACTAGCAGGCTAGGAAGATTATTTGCGAGGTACACTGGCAGGCCAGGAAGATTATATGTGAGGTACACTAGCAGGCTAGGACGATTATATGCGAGGTACACTAGCAGGCTAGGAAGATTATATGCGAAGTACACTAGCAGACTAGGAAGATTATATGCGAGGTACACTAGCAGACTAGGAAGAATATATGCGAGGTACACTAGCAGACTAGGAAGATTATATGCGAGGTACACTAGCAGACTAGAAAGATTATATGCGAGGTACACTAGCAGACTAGGGAGATTACATGTGAGGTGCACTAGCAGGCTAGGAAGATGATATGCGAGGTACACTAGCAGACTAGGAAGATTATATGTGAGGTACACTAGCAGACTAGGAAGATTATATGCAAAGTACACTAGCAGACCAGGAAGATTATATGTGAGGTACACTAGCAGGCTAGGAAGATTATATGCGAGGTACACTAGCAGGCCAGGAAGATTATATGTGAGGTAAACTAGCAGGCTAGGAAGATTATATGCGAGGTACACTAGCAGGCTAGGAAGATTATATGCGAGGTACACTAGCAGACTAGGAAGAATATATGCGAGGTACACTAGCAGACTAGGAAGATTATATGCGAGGTACACTAGCAGACTAGAAAGATTATATGCGAGGTACACTAGCAGACTAGGGAGATTACATGTGAGGTGCACTAGCAGGCTAGGAAGATGATATGCGAGGTACACTAGCAGACTAGGAAGATTATATGTGAGGTACACTAGCAGACTAGGAAGATTATATGCAAAGTACACTAGCAGACCAGGAAGATTATATGTGAGGTACACTAGCAGGCTAGGAAGATTATATGCGAGGTACACTAGCAGGCCAGGAAGATTATATGTGAGGTAAACTAGCAGGCTAGGAAGATTATATACGAGGTACACTAGCAGGCTAGGAAGATTATATGCGAGGTACACTAGCAGGCTAGGAAGATTATATGTGAGGTACACTAGCAGGCTAGGAAAATTATATGCGAGGTACACTAGCAGGCTAGGAAGATTATATGTGAGGTACACCAGCAGGCTAGTGAGATTGTATGCGAGGTACACTAGCAGACTAGGAAGATTATATGCGAGGTACACTAGCAGACGAGGAAGATTATATGCGAGGTATACTAGCAGGCCAGGAAGATTATAAGTGAGGTACACTAGTAGGCCAGGAAGATTATATGCGAGGTACACTAGCAGGACAGGAAGATTATATGGGAATTACACTAGCAGGCCAGGAAGATTATATGCGAGGTATACTAGCAGGCCAGGAAGATTATATGCGAGGTACATAAGAACATAAGAACATAAGAACGAAGGAACACTGCAGAAGGCCTACTGGCCCATGCGAGGCAGGTCCAAGTCTCCTACCGGCTTAAGCCAATGCACCCAACCTAGTCAGGTCAGGTCACATTGACTTAAGGGAGGAACACGGCAACCGACCTGGTAGCACAAGCTATCAGGTCTAACTCACACCCACCCATATCTACTCATGTATTTTATTTTTTATTATCACACTGGCCGATTCCCACCAAGGCAGGGTGGCCCGAAAAAGAAAAACTTTCACCATCATTCACTCCATCACTGTCTTGCCAGAAGGGTGCTTTACACTACAGTTTTTAAACTGCAACATTAACACCCCTCCTTCAGAGTGCAGGCACTGTACTTCCCATCTCCAGGACTCAAGTCCGGCCTGCCGGTTTCCCTGAACCCCTTCATAAATGTTACTTTGCTCCCACTCCAACAGCACGTCATGTATTAAAAACCATTTGTCTCCATTCACTCCTATCAAACACGCTCACGCATGCCTGCTGGAAGTCCAAGCCCCTCGCACACAAAACCTCCTTTACCCCCTCCCTCCAACCTTTCCTAGGCCGAACCCTACCCCGCCTTCCTTCCACTACAGACTGATACACTCTTGAAGTTATTCTGTTTCGCTCCATTCTCTCCACATGTCCGAACCACCTCAACAACCCCTCCTCAGCCCTCTGGACAACAGTTTTGGTAATCCCGCACCTCCTCCTAACTTCCAAACTACGAATTCTCTGCATTATATTCACACCACACATTGCCCTCAGACATGACATCTCCACTGCCTCCAGCCTTCTCCTCGCTGCAACATTCATCACCCATGCTTCACACCCATATAAGAGCGTTGGTAAAACTATACTCTCATACATTCCCTCTTTGCCTCCAAGGACAAAGTTCTTTGTCTCCACAGACTCCTAAGTGCACCACTCACTCTTTTTCCCTCATCAATTCTATGATTCACCTCATCTTTCATAGACCCATCCGCTGACACGTCCACTCCCAAATATCTGAATACATTCACCTCCTCCATACCCTCTCCCTCCAATCTGATATTCAATCTTTCATCACCTAATCTTTTTGTTATCCTCATAACCTTACTCTTTCCTGTATTCACATTTAATTTTCTTCTTTTGCACACCCTACCAAATTCATCCACCAATCTCTGCAACTTCTCTTCAGAATCTCCCAAGAGCACAGTGTCATCAGCAAAGAGCAGCTGTGACAACTCCCACTTTGTGTGTGATTCTTTATCTTTTAACTCCACGCCTCTTGTCAAGACCCTCGCATTTACTTCTCTTACAACCCCATCTATAAATATATTAAACAACCACGGTGACATCACACATCCTTGTCTAAGGCCTACTTTTACTGGGAAATAATTTCCCTCTTTCCTACATACTCTAACTTGAGAATCACTATCCTCGTAAAAACTCTTCACTGCTTTCAGTAACCTACCTCCTACACCATACACTTGCAACATCTGCCACATTGCCCCCCTATCCACCCTGTCATACGCCTTTTCCAAATCCATAAATGCCACAAAGACCTCTTTAGCCTTATCTAAATACTGTTCACTTATATGTTTCACTGTAAACACCTGGTCCACACACCCCCTACCTTTCCTAAAGCCTCCTTGTTCATCTGCTATCCAACCTATTTTTAAAGCTACACAACGTTCTGGCCTCTATAACGGTACTTGGGAGTTAGTTCCACTCATCCACAACTCTATTACCAAAACAGTACTTTCCTATATCCTTCCTGAATCTGAATTTTTCCAACTTAAAACCATTGCTGCGAGTCCTGTCTAGGCTAGATATTTTCAGCACACTATTTACATCCCCTTTATTTATACCTGCCTCCCATTTATACACCTCAATCATATCCCCCCTAATTCTACGTCTTTCTAGAGAATGCAGTTTCAGGGCCCTTAGTCTATCCTCACAGGGAACGTTTCTGATACATGGGATCAACTTTGTCATCCTCCTTTGTACATTTTCCAGAGAATTTATATCCATTCTGTAATACGGTGACCAAAACTGTGCTGCATAATCTAAATGAGGCCTAACCAAGGATGTATAGAGTTGAAGAACAACCTGAGGACTCCTATTATTTATGCTTCTTGATATGAAGCCAAGGATTCTATTAGCTTTATTGCGAACACTTATGCACTGTTGTCTTGGTTTCAGATAACTGCTAACCAGAACTCCTAAATCTTTTTCGCAATCCGTAATATTAAGATCTACATTATTTAGTTTATATGTGGCATGGTTATTGTCCTGTCCAACATTTAGAACTTTGCATTTGTCTATATTAAACTGCATCTGCCACTTCTCCGACCACTGCATCAGCCTATTCAAATCTTCCTGGAGTGCTCGAATGTCCTCGTCAGAATGAATTCGACGGCCTATTTTGGTGTCATCGGCAAACTTGTCGATGTTGCTCTTTATGCCCTCATCTATGTCGTTTATGTAGATTGTGAACAGCAGGGGGCCCAACACTGACCCCTGTGGAACACCGCTCGTGTTTCCTCAATAGTCTCTGATGTGGGACCCTGTCAAAAGCCTTACTGAAGTCCATATACACAATATTATATTCATTACCATGATCTACCTCTTCAAATACCTTAGTGAAAAAAGTTAATAAATTCGTAAGGCAGGAACGCCCCTTTGTAAAACCATGCTGAGATTCGTTGATTAATTTATGCTTTTCAAGGTGGCTACGAACTGCCTCGGCAATTATTGATTCCATAAATTTTCCCACTATGGAGGTTAGGCTTATTGGTCTATAGTTCGAAGCTAAGGACCTGTCACCTGTTTTGAAAATAGGTATCACATTTGCCATTTTCCACTTATCTGGCACCATGCCAGTTTGTAGTGATATGTTGAAAAGATTAGCCAAAGGTGTGCTAAGCTTCTCTTTACATTCCTTTAGAACCCTTGCATACAGTTCATCAGGGCCTGGGGATTTGTTAGGTTTTAATTTATCTATTTGTCTAAGGACCATGTCACTTGTGACCCTAATAGTGCACAGTTTATTATCGTCCTGTTCTACATAATTTATCATTACTGGAATATCGCTGGTATCCTCCTGTGTAAAAACTGAGAGGAAGTATGTGTTAAAAATTCTACACATTTCCTTATCACTGTCAGTGAGCTGACCCGAGCAACTTTTGAGTGGGCCTATCTTGTCCCTGATCTTACTTCCGTATACCTGAAAGAATCCTTTTGGGTTAGTCTTCGATTCTCTTGCAACTTTAACCTCATAATCTCTTTTTGCTTTTCTAATTCCCTTTTTTATTTCTCTCTTTAACTGAATATATCGATTTCTCAATTGCCCCTCTCCTCTTTTGATTTGCCTATATATGCCTCTCTTTTGACCAATCAGATATTTTAATCTATTTTATTCTATTGTTCATCCAGGAAGATTATATGCGAGGTATACTAGCAGGCCAGGAAGATTATATGTGAGGTACACTAGCAGGCCAGGAAGATTATATGCGAGGTATACTAGCAGACTAGGAAGATTATATGTGAGGTACACTAGCAGACTAGGAAGATTATATGTGAGGTACACTAGCAGACTAGGAAGATTATATGTGAGGTACACTAGCAGACTAGGAAGATTATATGTGAGGTACACTAGCAGACTAGGAAGATTATATGTGAGGTACACTAGCAGACTAGGAAGATTATATGTGAGGTACACAAGCAGACTAGGAAGATTATATGTGAGGTAAACTAGCAGGCCAGGAAGATTATATGTGAGATATACTAGCAGACTACGAAGATTATATGCGAGGTACACAAGCAGACTAGGAAGATTATATGCGAGGTACACTAGCAGGCTAGGAAGATTATATGCGAGGTACACTAGCAGGCTAGGAAGATTATATGTGAGGTACACTAGCAGGCTAGGAAGATTATATGCGAGGTACACTAGCAGGCTAGAAGGATTATATGTGAGGTACACTAGCAGGCCAGGAAGATGATATGCGAGGTACACTAGCAGACGAGGAAGATTATATGTGAGGTACACTAGCAGACTAGGAAAATTATATGCGAGGTACACTAGCAGGCTAGGAAGATTATATGTGAGGTACACTAGCAGGCCAGGAAGATTATATGTGAGGTATACTAGCAGTCTAGGAAGATTATATGCGAGGTACACTAGCAGACTACGAAGATTATATTCGAGGTCCACTAGCAGGCTAGGAAGAGTATATGCGATGTACACTACCAGGCTAGGAAGAGTATATGTGAAGTACACTAGCAGGCTAGGAAGATTATATGTGAGGTACACTAGCAGACTAGGAAGATTATACGCGAGGTACACTAGCAGGCCAGGAAGATTATATGTGAGGTACACTAGCAGGCTAGGATGATTATTTGCGAGGTATACTAGCAGGCTAGGAAGATTATTTGCGAGGTACACTAGCAGGCCAGGAAGATTATAGGTGAGGTACACTAGCAGGCTAGGAAGATTATATGCGAGTTACACTAGCAGGCTAGGAAGAATATATGCGAGGTACACTAGCAGTCTAGGAAGATTATGTGCGAGGTACACCAGCAGACGAGGAAGATTATATGCGAGGTACACTAGCAGGCTAGGAGGATTATATGCGAGGTACACTAGCAGGCTAGGAAGATTATATGCGAGGTACACTAGCAGGCTAGGAAGATTATATGCGAGGTACACTAGCAGGCTAGGAAGATTATATACGAGGTATACTAGCAGGCCAGGATGATTATATGTGAGGACCACTAGCAGGCCAGGAAGATTATATGCGAGGTATACTAGCAGGCCAGGAAGATTATAAATGAGGTACACTAGCAGGCCAGGAAGATTATATGTGAGGTACACTAGCAGGCCAGGAAGATTATATGCGAATTACACTAGCAGGCCCGGAAGATTATATGCGAGGTATACTAGCAGGTAAGGAAGATTATGTGCGAGGTACACTAGCAGGCCAGGAAGATTATATGCCAGGTATACTAGCAGGCCAGGAAGATTACATGCGAGGTACACTAGGAGGCCAGGAAGATTATATGCGAGGTACACTAGCAGGCCAGGAAGATTATATGCGAGGTACACTAGCAGGCTAGGAAGATTGTATGCGAGGTACACTAGCAGGCCAGGAAGATTATATGCGAGGTACACTAGCAGGTCAGGAATATTATATGCGAGGTACACTAGCAGGCCAGGAAGATTATATGCGAGGTACACTAGCAGACCAGGAAGATTATATGCGAGGTACACTAGCAGGCTAGGAAGATTATATGCGAGGTACACTAGCAGGCTAGGAAGATTATATGCGAGGTACACTAGCAGGCTAGGAAGATTATATGTGAGGTACACTAGCAGGTTAGGAAGATTATATGTGAGGTACACTAGCAGGCCAGGAAGGTTATATGCGAGGTACACTAGCAGGCTAGGAAGATTTTATGTGAGGTACACTAGCAGGCTAGGAAGATTATACGTGAGGTACACTATCAGGCCAGGAAGATTATATGCGAGGTACACTAGCAGGCCAGGAAGATTATATGCGAGGTATACTAGCAGGCTAGGAAGATTATATGTGAGGTACACTAGCAGGCCAGGAAGATTATATGCGAGGTACACTAGCAGACTAGGAAGATTAAATGTGAGGTACACTAGCAGACTAGGAAGATTATATGCAAAGTACACTAGCAGACCAGGAAGATTATATGTGAGGTACACTAGCAGGCTAGGAAGATTATATGCGAGGTACACTAGCAGGCCAGGAAGATTATATGTGAGGTAAACTAGCAGGCTAGGAAGATTATATGCGAGGTACACTAGCATGATATGAAGATTATATGCGAGGTACACTAGCAGGCTAGGAAGATTATATGCGAGGTACACTAGCAGGTTATTAAGATTATATGCGAGGTACACTAGCAGGCTAGGAAGATTATATGTGAGGTACACCAGCAGGCTAGTGAGATTGTATGCGAGGTACACTAGCAGACTAGGAAGATTATATGCGAGGTACACTAGCAGACGAGGAAGATTATATGCGAGGTATACTAGCAGGCCAGGAAGATTATAAGTGAAGTACACTAGCAGGTCAGGAAGATTATATGCGAGGTACACTAGCAGGACAGGAAGATTATATGCGAATTACACTAGCAGGCCAGGAAGATTATATGCGAGGTATACTAGCAGGCCAGGAAGATTATATGCGAGGTACATAAGAACATAAGAACATAAGAACGAAGAAACACTGCAGAAGGCCTACTGGCCCATGCGAGGCAGGTCCAAGTCTCCTACCGGCTTAAGCCAATGCACCCAACCTAGTCAGGTCAGGTCACATTGACTTAAGGGAGGAACACGGCAACCGACCTGGTAGCACAAGCTATCAGGTCTAACTCACACCCACCCACATCTACTCATGTATTTATCCAACCTATTTTTAAAGCTACTCAACGTTCTGGCCTCTATAACGGTACTTTGGAGTTTGTTCCACTCATCCACAACTCTATTACCAAACCAGTACTTTCCTATATCCTTCCTGAATCTGATTTTTTTCAACTTAAAGCCATTGCTGCGAGTTCTGTCTAGGCTAAATATTTTCAGCACACTATTTACATCCCCTTTATTTATTCCTGTCTCCCATTTATACACCTCAGTCATATCCCCCCTAATTCTACGTCTTTCTAGAGAGTGCAGTTTCAGGGCCCTTAGTCTATCCTCATAGGGAAGGTTTCTGATACATGGGATCAACTTTGTCATCCTCCTTTGTACATTTTCCAGAGAATTTATATCCATTCTGTAATACGGTGACCAAAACTGTGCAGCATAATCTAAATGAGGCCTAACCAAGGATGTATAGAGTTGAAGAACAACCTGAGGACTCCTATTATTTATGCTTCTTGATATGAAGCCAAGGTTTCTATTAGCTTTATTGTGAACACTTATGCACTGTTGTCTTGGTTTCAGATTACTGCTAACAAGAACTCCTAAATCTTTTTCGCAATCCGTAATATTAAGATCTACATTATTTAGTTTATATGTGGCATGGTTATTGTCCTGTCCAACATTTAGAACTTTGCATTTGTCTATATTAAACTGCATCTGCCACTTCTCCGACCACTGCATCAGCCTATTCAAATCTTCCTGGAGTGCTCGAATGTCCTCGTCAGAATGAATTCGACGGCCTATTTTGGTGTCATCGGCAAACTTGTCGATGTCGCTCTTTATGCCCTCATCTATGTCGTTTATGTAGATTGTGAACAGCAGGGGGCCCAACACTGACCCCTGTGGAACACCGCTCGTGTTTCCTCAATAGTCTCTGATGTGGGACCCTGTCAAAAGCCTTACTGAAGTCCATATACACAATATTATATTCATTACCATGATCTACCTCTTCAAATACCTTAGTGAAAAAAGTTAATAAATTCGTAAGGCAGGAACGCCCCTTTGTAAAACCATGCTGAGATTCGTTGATTAATTTATGCTTTTCAAGGTGGCTACGAACTGCCTCGGCAATTATTGATTCCATAAATTTTCCCACTATGGAGGTTAGGCTTATTGGTCTATAGTTCGAAGCTAAGGACCTGTCACCTGTTTTGAAAATAGGTATCACATTTGCCATTTTCCACTTATCTGGCACCATGCCAGTTTGTAGTGATATGTTGAAAAGATTAGCCAAAGGTGTGCTAAGCTTCTCTTTACATTCCTTTAGAACCCTTGCATACAGTTCATCAGGGCCTGGGGATTTGTTAGGTTTTAATTTATCTATTTGTCTAAGGACCATGTCACTTGTGACCCTAATAGTGCACAGTTTATTATCGTCCTGTTCTACATAATTTATCATTACTGGAATATCGCTGGTATCCTCCTGTGTAAAAACTGAGAGGAAGTATGTGTTAAAAATTCTACACATTTCCTTATCACTGTCAGTGAGCTGACCCGAGGAACTTTTGAGTGGGCCTATCTTGTCCCTGATCTTACTTCCGTATACCTGAAAGAATCCTTTTGGGTTAGTCTTCGATTCTCTTGCAACTTTAACCTCATAATCTCTTTTTGCTTTTCTAATTCCCTTTTTTATTTCTCTCATTAACTGAATATATCGATTTCTCAATTGCCCCTCTCCTCTTTTGATTTGCCTATATATGCCTCTCTTTTGACCAATCAGATATTTTAATCTATTTTATTCTATTGTTCATCCAGGAAGATTATATGCGAGGTATACTAGCAGGCCAGGAAGATTATATGTGAGGTACACTAGCAGGCCAGGAAGATTATATGCGAGGTATACTAGCAGACTAGGAAGATTATATGTGAGGTACACTAGCAGACTAGGAAGATTATATGTGAGGTACACTAGCAGACTAGGAAGATTATATGTGAGGTACACTAGCAGACTAGGAAGATTATATGTGAGGTACACTAGCAGACTAGGAAGATTATATGTGAGGTACACTAGCAGACTAGGAAGATTATATGTGAGGTACACTAGCAGACTAGGAAGATTATATGTGAGGTAAACTAGCAGGCCAGGAAGATTATATGTGAGATATACTAGCAGACTACGAAGATTATATGCGAGGTACACAAGCAGACTAGGAAGATTATATGCGAGGTACACTAGCAGGCTAGGAAGATTATATGCGAGGTACACTAGCAGACTAGGAAGATTATATGTGAGGTACACTAGCAGGCTAGGAAGATTATATGCGAGGTACACTAGCAGGCTAGAAGGATTATATGTGAGGTACACTAGCAGGCCAGGAAGATGATATGCGAGGTACACTAGCAGACGAGGAAGATTATATGTGAGGTACACTAGCAGACTAGGAAAATTATATGCGAGGTACACTAGCAGGCTAGGAAGATTATATGTGAGGTACACTAGCAGGCCAGGAAGATTATATGTGAGGTATACTAGCAGCCTAGGAAGATTATATGCGAGGTACACTAGCAGACTACGAAGATTATATTCGAGGTCCACTAGCAGGCTAGGAAGAGTATATGCGAGGTACACTACCAGGCTAGGAAGAGTATATGTGAAGTACACTAGCAGGCTAGGAAGATTATATGTGAGGTACACTAGCAGACTAGGAAGATTATACGCGAGGTACACTAGCAGGCCAGGAAGATTATATGTGAGGTACACTAGCAGGCTAGGATGATTATTTGCTAGGTACACAAGCAGGCTAGGAAGATTATTTGCGAGGTACACTAGCAGGCCAGGAAGATTATAGGTGAGGTACACTAGCAGGCTAGGAAGATTATATGCGAGTTACACTAGCAGGCTAGGAAGAATATATGCGAGGTACACTAGCAGACTAGGAAGATTATGTGCGAGGTAAACTAGCAGACGAGGAAGATTATATGCGAGGTACACTAGCAGGCTAGGAGGATTATATGCGAGGTACACTAGCAGGCTAGGAAGATTATATGCGAGGTACACTAGCAGGCTAGGAAGATTATATGCGAGGAACACTAGCAGGCTAGGAAGATTATATGCGAGGTATACTAGCAGGCCAGGATGATTATATGTGAGGTCCACTAGCAGGCCAGGAAGATTATATGCGAGGTATACTAGCAGGCCAGGAAGATTATAAGTGAGGTACACTAGCAGGCCAGGAAGATTATATGCGAGGTACACTAGCAGGCCAGGAAGATTATATGCGAATTACACTAGCAGGCCAGGAAGATTATATGCGAGGTATACTAGCAGGTAAGGAAGATTATGTGCGAGGTACACTAGCAGGCCAGGAAGATTATATGCGAGGTATACTAGCGGGCCAAGAAGATTATATGTGAGGTACACTAGCAGGCCAGGAAGATTATATGCCAGGTATACTAGCAGGCCAGGAAGATTACATGCGAGGTACACTAGGAGGCCAGGAAGATTATATGCGAGGTACACTAGCAGGCCAGGAAGATTATATGCGAGGTACACTAGCAGGCCAGGAAGATTATATGTGAGGTACACTAGCAGGCCAGGAAGATTATATGCGAGGTACACTAGCAGGTCAGGAAGATTATATGCGAGGTACACTAGCAGGCCAGGAAGATTATATGCGAGGTACACTAGCAGACCAGGAAGATTATATGCGAGGTACACTAGCAGACTAGGAAGATTATATGCGAGGTACACTAGCAGGCTAGGAAGTTTATATGTGAGGTACACTAGCAGGCTAGGAAGATTATATGCGAGGTACACTAGCAGGCTAGGAAGATTATCCGTGAGGTACACTAGCAGGCCAGGAAGGTTATATGCGAGGTACACTAGCAGGCCAGGAAGATTATATGCGAGGTATACTAGCAGGCTAGGAAGATTATAAGTGAAGTACACTAGCAGGCCAGGAAGATTATATGCGAGGTACACCAGCAGGCCAGGAAGATTATATGTGAGGTAAACTAGCAGGCTAGGAAGATTATATGCGAGGTACACTAGCATGCTAGGAAGATTATATGCGAGGTATACTAGCAGGCCAGGAAGATTATAAGTGAAGTACACTAGCAGGCCAGGAAGATTATATGCGAGGTATACTAGCAGGCCAGGAAGATTATAAGTGAAGTACACTAGCAGGCCAGGAAGATTATATGTGAGGTACACTAGCAGACTAGGAAAATTATATGCGAGGTACACTAGCAGGCTAGGAAGATTATATGTGAGGTACACTAGCAGGCCAGGAAGATTATATGTGAGGTATACTAGCAGTCTAGGAAGATTATATGCGAGGTACACTAGCAGGCCAGGAAGATTATATGTGAGGTACACTAGCAGGCTAGTATGATTATTTGCGAGGTACACTAGCAGGCTAGGAAGATTATGTGCGAGGATTATGTGCGAGGTACACTAGCAGGCCTGGAAGATTATAGGCGAGGTACACTAGCAGGCTAGGAAGATTATATGCGAGGCACACTAGGAGGCTAGGAAGAATATATGCGAGGTACACTAGCAGACTAGGAAGATTATGTGCGATTTACACTAGCAGACTAGGAAGATTATATGCGAGGTACACTAGCAGGCTAGGAAGAGTATATGCGAGGTACACTAGCAGGCTAGGAAGAGTATATGTGAAGTACACTTGCAGGCTAGGAAGATTATATGTGAGGTACACTAGCAGACTAGGAAGATTATACGCGAGGTACACTAGCAGGCCAGGAAGATTATATGTGAGGTACACTAGCAGGCTAGTATGATTATTTGCGAGGTACACTAGCAGGCTAGGAAGATTATGTGCGAGGTACACTAGCAGGCCTGGAAGATTATAGGCGAGGTACACTAGCAGGCTAGGAAGATTATATGCGAGGCACACTAGCAGGCTAGGAAGAATATATGCGAGGTACACTAGCAGACTAGGAAGATTATGTGCGATTTACACTAGCAGACTAGGAAGATTATATGCGAGGTACACTAGCAGGCTAGGAAGATTATATGCGAGGTACACTAGCAGGCTAGGAAGATTATATGCGAGGTACACTAGCAGGCTAGGAAGATTATATGCGAGGTACACTAGCAGGCTAGGAAGATTATATGCGAGGTATACTAGCAGGCCAGGATGATTATATGTGAGGTCCACTAGCAGGTCAGGAAGATTATATGTGAGGTATACTAGCAGGCCAGGAAGATTATTAGTGAGGTACACTAGCAGGCCAGGAAGATTATATGCGAGGTACACTAGCATGCCAGGAAGATTATATGCGAATTACACTAGCAGGCCAGGAAGATTATATGCGAGGTATACTGGCAGTCCAGGAAGATTATGTGCGAGGTACACTAGCAGGCCAGGAAGATTATATGCGAGGTATACTAGCGGGCCAAGAAGATTATATGTGAGGTACACTAGCAGGCCAGGAAGATTATATGCCAGGTATACTAGCAGGCCAGGAAGATTACATGCGAGGTACACTAGGAGGCCAGGAAGATTATATGCGAGGTACACTAGCAGGCCAGGAAGATTATATGCGATGTACACTAGCAGGCCAGGAAGATTATATGCGAGGTACACTAGCAGGCCAGGAAAATTATATGCGAGGTACACTAGCAGGCCAGGAAGATTATATGCGAGGTACACTAGCAGGCCAGGAAGATTATATGCGAGGTACACTAGCAGGCCAGGAAGATTATATGCGAGGTACACTAGCAGACCAGGAAGGTTATATTCGAGGTACACTAGCAGACTAGGAAGATTATATGCGAGGTACACTAGCAGGCTAGGAATATTATATGCGAGGTACACTAGCAGGCTAGGAAGATTATATGTGAGGTATACTAGCAGGCTAGGAAGATTATATGTGAGGTACACTAGCAGGCCAGGAAGGTTATATGCGAGGTACACTAGCAGGCTAGGAAGATTATATGCGAGGTACACTAGCAGGCTAGGAAGATTACATGTGAGGTACACTAGCAGGCTAGGAAGATTATATGTGAGGTACACTAGCAGGCTAGGAAGATTATATGCGAGGTACACTAGCAGGCTAGGAAGATTGTCCGTGAGGTACACTAGCAGGCCAGGAAGATTGTATGCTAGGTACACTAGCAGGCCAGGAAGATTATATGCGAGGTATACTAGCAGGCTAGGAAGATTATATGTGAGGTACAGTAGCAGGCCAGGAAGATTATATGCGAGGTACACTAGCAGACTAGGAAGATTATATGTGAGGTACACTAGCAGACTAGGAAGATTATATGCAAAGTACACTAGCAGACCAGGAAGATTATATGTGAGGTACACTAGCAGGCTAGGAAGATTATATGCGAGGTACACTAGCAGGCCAGGAAGATTATATGTGAGGTAAACTAGCAGGCTAGGAAGATTATATGCGAGGTACACTAGCAGGCTAGGAAGATTATATGCGAGGTACACTAGCAGGCTATTAAGATTATATGCGAGGTACACTAGCAGCTAGGAAGATTATATGCGAGGTACACTAGCAGGCTAGGAAGATTATATGTGAGGTACACCAGCAGGCTAGTGAGATTGTTTGTGAGGTACACTAGCAGGCTAGGAAGATTATATGCGAGGTACACTAGCAGACGAGGAAGATTACATGCGAGGTATACTAGCAGGCCAGGAAGATTATAAGTGAGGTACACTAGCAGGCAAGGAAGATTATATGCGAGGTACACTAGCAGGACAGGAAGATTATATGCGAATTGCACTAGCAGGTCAGGAAGATTATATGCGATGTATACTAGCAGGCCAGGAAGATTATGTTCGAGGTACACTAGCAGGCCAGGAAGATTATATGCGAGGTATACTAGCGGTCCAAGAAGATTATATGTGAGGTACACTAGCAGGCCAGGAAGATTATATGCCAGGTATACTAGCATGCCAGGAAGATTACATGCGAGGTACACTAGGAGGCCAGGAAGATTATATGCGAGGTACACTAGCAGGCCAGGAAGATTATATGCGAGGTACACTAGCAGGCCAGGAAGATTATATGCGAGGTACACTAGCAGGCCAGGAAGATTATATGCGAGGTACACTAGCAGGCCAGGAAGATTATATGCGAGGTACACTAGCAGGTCAGGAAGATTATATGCGAGGTACACGAGCAGGCCAGGAAGATTATATGCGAGGTACACTAGCAGGCCAGGAAGATTATATGCGAGGTACACTAGCAGACCAGGAAGATTGTATGCGAGGTACACTAGCAGACTAGGAAGATTATATGTGAGGTACACTAGCAGGCTTGGAAGATTATATGCGAGGTACACTAGCAGGCTAGGAATATTATATGTGAGGTACACTAGCAGGCTAGGAAGATTATATGTGAGGTACACTAGCAGGCCAGGAAGGTTATATGCGAGGTACACTAGCAGGCCAGGAAGATTATATGCGAGGTACACTAGCAGACCAGGAAGATTGTATGCGAGGTACACTAGCAGGCTAGGAAGATTATATGTGAGGTACACTAGCAGGCTAGGAATATTATATGTGAGGTACACTAGCAGGCTAGGAAGATTATATGCGAGGTACACTAGCAGGCTTGGAAGATTATACATGAGGTACACTAGCAGGCCAGGAAGATTATATGCGAGGTACACTAGAAGGCCAGGAAGATTATATGCGAGGTATACTAGCAGGCTAGGAAGATTATATGTGAGGTACACTAGCAGGCCAGGAAGATTATATGCGAGGTACACTAGCAGGCCAGGAAGATTATATGTGAGGTACACTAGCAGGCCAGGAAAATTATATGCGAGGTACACTAGCAGGCCAGGTAGATTATATGCGAGGTACACTAGCAGGCCAGGAAGATTATATGTGAGGTACACTAGCAGGCTAGGAAGATTATATGTGAGGTACACTAGCAGGCTAGGAATATTATATGCGAGGTACACTAGCAGGCTAGGAAGATTATATGTGAGGTATACTAGCAGGCTAGGAAGATTATATGTGAGGTACACTAGCAGGCCAGGAAGGTTATATGCGAGGTACACTAGCAGGCTAGGAAGATTATATGCGAGGTACACTAGCAGGCTAGGAAGATTACATGTGAGGTACACTATCAGGCTAGGAAGATTATATGTGAGGTACACTAGCAGGCTAGGAAGATTATATGCGAGGTACACTAGCAGGCTAGGAAGATTATCCGTGAGGTACACTAGCAGGCCAGGAAGATTGTATGCTAGGTACACTAGCAGGCCAGGAAGATTATATGCGAGGTATACTAGCAGGCTAGGAAGATTATATGTGAGGTACACTAGCAGGCCAGGAAGATTATATGCGAGGTACACTAGCAGACTAGGAAGATTATATGTGAGGTACACTAGCAGACTAGGAAGATTATATGCAAAGTACACTAGCAGACCAGGAAGATTATATGTGAGGTACACTAGCAGGCTAGGAAGATTATATGCGAGGTACACTAACAGGCCAGGAAGATTATATGTGAGGTAAACTAGCAGGCTAGGAAGATTATATGCGAGGTACACTAGCAGGCTAGGAAGATTATATGCGAGGTACACTAGCAGGCTATTAAGATTATATGCGAGGTACACTAGCAGCTAGGAAGATTATGTGCGAGGTACACTAGCAGGCTAGGAAGATTATATGTGAGGTACACCAGCAGGCTAGTGAGATTGTTTGCGAGGTACACTAGCAGACTAGGAAGATTATATGTGAGGTACACTAGCAGACGAGGAAGATTACATGCGAGGTATACTAGCAGGCCAGGAAGATTATAAGTGAGGTACACTAGCAGGCAAGGAAGATTATATGCGAGGTACACTAGCAGGACAGGAAGATTATATGCGAATTGCACTAGCAGGTCAGGAAGATTATATGCGATGTATACTAGCAGGCCAGGAAGATTATGTGCGAGGTACACTAGCAGGCCAGGAAGATTATATGCGAGGTATAGTAGCGGTCCAAGAAGATTATATGTGAGGTACACTAGCAGGCCAGGAAGATTATATGCCAGGTATACTAGCATGCCAGGAAGATTACATGCGAGGTACACTAGGAGGCCAGGAAGATTATATGCGAGGTACACTAGCAGGCCAGGAAGATTATATGCGAGGTACACTAGCAGACCAGGAAGATTATATGCGAGGTACACTAGCAGGCCAGGAAGATTATATGCGAGGTACACTAGCAGGCCAGGATGATTATATGCGAGGTACACTAGCAGGTCAGGAAGATTATATGCGAGGTACACGAGCAGGCCAGGAAGATTATATGCGAGGTACACTAGCAGGCCAGGAAGATTATATGCGAGGTACACTAGCAGACCAGGAAGATTGTATGCGAGGTACACTAGCAGACTAGGAAGATTATATGCGAGGTACACTAGCAGGCTTGGAAGATTATATGCGAGGTACACTAGCAGGCTAGGAATATTATATGTGAGATACACTAGCAGGCTAGGAAGATTATATGTGAGGTACACTAGCAGGCCAGGAAGGTTATATGCGAGGTACACTAGCAGGCCAGAAAGATTATATGCGAGGTACACTAGCAGGCTAGGAAGATTATATGTGAGGTACACTAGCAGGCTAGGAATATTATATGTGAGGTACACTAGCAGGCTAGGAAGATTATATGCGAGGTACACTAGCATGCTTGGAAGATTATATGTGAGGTACACTAGCAGGCCAGGAAGATTATATGCGAGGTACACTAGAAGGCCAGGAAGATTATATGCGAGGTATACTAGCAGGCTAGGAAGATTATATGTGAGGTACACTAGCAAGCGAGGAAGATTATATGCGAGGTACACTAGCAGGCCAGGAAGATTATATGTGAGGTACACTAGCAGGCCAGGAAAATTATATGCGAGGTACACTAGCAGGCCAGGTAGATTATATGCGAGGTACACTAGCAGGCCAGGAAGATTATATGTGAGGTACACTAGCAGGCTAGGAAGATTATATGTGAGGTACACTAGCAGGCCAGGAAGATTATATGTGAAGTACACTAGCAGGCCAGGAAGATTATATGCGAGGTACACTAGCAGGCCAGGAAGATTATATGCGAGGTACACTAGCAGGCCAGGAAGATTATATGCGAGGTACTCTAGCAGGACAGGAAGATTATATGCGAGGTACACTAGCAGGCCAGGAAGATTATATGCTAGGTACACTAGCAGACCAGGAAGATTATATGCGAGGTACACTGGCAAGCTAGGAAGATTATATGCGAGGTACACTAGCAGGCCTGGAAGGTTATATGCGAGGTATACTAGCAGGCCACAACGATTATATGCTAGGTACACTAGGAGACCAGGAAGATTATTAAAACAGCTGACGTGTGTGGTAGGTTTCTGGCGACTTTTGGCACCTGCCTCTTTAGGCCTATCACTTCAGTTACAATTACACCTGTTTTAAATGACACTTTAGCATTTATTATCTATATACTACGGTGCCACTGTGGTACAGTCCCAGACCAGTACAGTCTCAGACCTGTACGGTCTAAGACCAGTACCGTCTCAGACTAGTACAACCTCAGACCATTACAGCTTCAGACTTCGGTTCAGTCTATGACCATTACAGCCTCACATCAGTACAGCCTGAGACCAGTACAGCCCCAGAGCAATACATGTCCAGGCAAATTATATTCAAGATATCTAATTGTTTTTCTGTAGCAAGGCAGGCTGATTACGAAGCATATTTCAAGACAAAGGAGTCTCAAGGTACTGTGGAACATTTTAGAGTAAGATATTCTCAGTAAGACAGAAAATCTTTCATGGGAATTCCGACTGTGAGTTGAATAGTACCAGTAAGGGCAAGACAGCCTCAGGATGGTGGACAGCCACTTTAGTCAAGGATTGAAGGAGAACACACAAGATAAAGCAGGTTACAGGAAGGGTAAAAAACACATCTGGTCTAACCACAGGAAGGATCAGAACATACAAAATAACAGGCTAACAGGAGAGATCTGAGCGCACCAAAACAGCCTCACAAGGGTAAACCTAAATAACCCGGAACTCCACCTCTTAGTACAACAGTAACGAGATTTCGGGCCGCCGCGTCGAGAAATTTGATTCCTGGTGCAATAAGAGAACATCTGCTGTACTCTAGCTTCCTTAAATTTCATGAGGATGGAAAGAGGAAAGTCGGAATGGGAGGTTCTGAGCTGAAAAAGGAAAATGATAAGTGGATTGAAAGAAGTAAGAAGAAGAGAAGGAGGAGTTAATGAAGAAACGTAGCTGCAGTAGCAGTAGTAATAGTGATGGGAGTAGTAGTGGTAGTAGTAGTAGTATTAGTAGTATTAGCAGTAGTTATAATAGAATTTGATGTAACAGTACAAGTAGTAGTAGTGGTAGATATAGTAGTAGGCGGAGGAGGAGAATTGGATAATTAAGAAAAGAAGGAAAAGAAGAAGAAGTGGATGACTGATATTGGGAAGAATTGGTGGAAGAGGTGCCAGAGAATGATCAGGAATAACTACAGAAGAAAGTTATAATTGGCTCGTATATCATCTACCTCCGTGCAAGCTGCTTCAAGGTTTCTTGACATACCTTAACATCAACATTTATGATCAGACTCAAGAAATCGTAATGACACGACTCTATGACCGCGGGTTCAATCCCGGCCGGGGGTATGATTTATGATCAGACTTAATCATTTAGCTCCGGGTATGTTATTAGCTAACCCTTGTAGGAGCTTATGTTAGTGGCTGAAACAACTTTTGTTTCTTCTTTCAATGTTTACCCAATATTTATGTAATGTTTACGCAATATTTACGTAATGTTTACGCAATATTTACGTAATGTTTACGCAATATTTATGTAATGTTTACGCAATATTTATGTAATGTTTACGCAATATTTACGTAATTTTTACGCAGTGTCTTCGCTTTAAACTTGGCAGCGCCTTCTTCTAACTAGCTTCAAAATTTTGTTTATTTTCTTCATTTACTTGGGAAAGATTCTTGCAACTACTGGCAAGTGCTGGCTTCCGTTGGTCACTTTCATAGACCTATAAGGGATTTTGGTTTCCGGGGGGTGGCTTGAAAAATCCTCTTTTGACTGGCTAAAATCTTTCAACAATGATGTATTCGACTTAGTGGAGTGTTGTTGGAGCCAATTTGCTCCATATATTTTTTTTAAATTGTGTAGTTATATTTTCTAGGTAATGTCTCTTTTAAATTTAGTGATTAATTCCATACATTAAATAGCAAATGACTCTCCAGATCGACTTCACACTTTTGCCATTGGGGTGCGTTGCTTTCGTCTTCGGCTATGTAAGCTGATGTTCGTTATTTTTATCAATTAATCTGTGATATTGATTTCAGTGCAGTTACAAGAGAATGCCTCTTCTGACTGGCTTGAAACTTTCAAAACTGGACTATATTACGTACCAGAAATTTTGAATTGAGTTTTGGCTGTGTTAGCGCAGATTTCCTAATTTTGTCGAAGACAATGTGACGTAATTCGTATAACTGAATGAACGTCTTTTTTCTGATCGCTTTCAAGCACTCGGAGGGTTTCAAACATGGCGGATTTTTCACTTGTTACTGGACTGTGAAGTTGTGATGCTTAATAATCTTATTTTATCCAGAGAGATATGCAAAACTGCTATCTAAGTTGCACTGCCAGTTTCTCAAAAATATTTATAAAAAAAAAATAGCAGATATCTGGAGAATTTACAGTAGAATATAACTATGAAAACCGAAATGAAAGAAAATTATCAAAAGTTTTTATTTATTAACGTTCTAAGAATTTGTATCTATATATATATATATATATATATATATATATATATATATATATATATATATATATATATATATATATATATGTATATATATATATATATGTATATATATATATATATATATATATATATATATATATATATATATATATATATATATATATATATATATATTTATATATATATATATATATATATATATATATATATATATATATATATATATATATATATATATATATATATATATATATATATATATATATATATATTATCAAGGTACCACCTCTAGAACTGTAATGGGGACCCTCATCCTCAGAAAAGAATAAACTTGCTTCAGGGAAAACTCAAGATTCTCCCTGAAGCTGTTTGAGAATTTTCTCCTACCACCCCCTATATTATGTATATATATTTTATTTAAAGACAAAATACATTGACGAAACATTCACAAAAATATGATACAAAGTAAAACAACATAGGTAACTCAGAGCTACATCTCAAATACTTCGTCCAGCTCCCCTGCGGTGGGCCGCGTGCCCAGAATGCTGCAGGCATTTCCTCTCTGGATCGCAACACTGAGTCTCTGAAAGAGGAAGCTGGTCGCCCTGTGGTCCTTGGTTTCTATGATGAGCTTTTCACCCAGCTCTTTGAGGAACTTTAGAGCACACTTGCCCCATGCTCCAAGGGTCTCCGACCCTATTGGAATGAAGTTATAGCAAGGGGGAAGGTCTTCATATTTTCGGATCTTCTGGGTCTCCCTGTGGCTGGCAGCTCCACCCCCTTCCACTACAGAGTATGGCAAGTAGGTGTCTGCCAATGTGGCAGCACAGGTGTAGTCCCAGGCAATCTGCTTTCCATCCTTCCAGGGTAGCATAGTGGCTCCATGAGGACGCTTTTGACTTCCATCAGACATCTGTACTTGGGGTTCCCGTTGAGCTGGGCAACGGGCTGTGGCGAGGCTTCTCTTTATTATGTCATTGATCTCCTCATGTCTGGCATACTTCCCTTCTGCTGTGTGACACACGAGACCATGGAGTCCGAATTGATCAGCTGTCGCCCTGCCGCAAATACACCTATGTTCGGTGAGGATGGGGGCGGCTAGGTGAAGAGCAACACCAATCCGAATGCCCTGTGGGTCGAGACGGGTGCCCAGGGAGGAATTGGGAACAGCTAACAGGAAGTCTCCTGAGTGTGGTGCCTTCACTGCCAGGAGACGAGCTTTGTTTTTTACTGAAGCATTGGAGAGCATTGTGTTGGCGATTTTTTCCATGATCGGTTTGTTCCAGTGGGACTGTTTGTCTACTGGAGGAGTTTGTAAGGGTGTCCCACCGAATTGCTGCTTCAGTAAACCTGGGGTCTTGAGCTCCTACCAAGTCTCTCAAGCGTTCGGGCACTATCTTCTTGACTAATGCACTGGAAGCCAAACACGAAGACAGAAAAGCAGGTAAAGCAACATGCGTTGCTTTACGCACCCCTATACCTCCCAGTCGCACTGGGAGGGTTGCCTGATCCCATTGCTCATCCTCTAGTGACAGGTTCAGTGCCTTCTTAAAAGTTGATCTCAGGTGTGCATCATATTCATCGAGTGTTGGGTTGTCAAAAGAGGGTGCACACCTCAAGAAGTAAGTGAGTCTTGGCATAGTAAGACACCTTGTGAGGAGATACAGAGCATCATGGGCATCAAGATCGCTTATTCTCTCCTCCATTCTCATAAGGTCATTCAATTTGTCCCTGAGGACAGTATCGATGGCCTGGTGACCCAGCGGTGCCCCCAAGAGGGTACTGTTGGACGGAGTTGTAGTTGAGATTTCCGGGAGGATTCTTCGCACAGCATTGATTATTTCCTGGTTCGCTGTGATGATTTCACACTTAGAGGGATTGAGGATGAGTCCCAAGCCTTCTCCCTGTGTTTTCACCAGTTGTAGGTCCTCCACGAGGGACTCTTCAGTACCTGCCAGAGTGCCGTCATCCAGGTACCATATATTGAGCTCACTGCGTAGGCTGGAAGTTAGTTCTCTTACTGCCAAGCAGAAGAGAAGTAGAGCAAGTGGGTCACCCTGCTGAACACCCTCTGATGATTGAATTTCATGTTCTCCAAACAAAAGAATTGAGGGTTTGCTGTAGCCGGCTGAAATGAAGGGAAAGAGACTGGGGAACCGAACCCGAACAGCTGGCAAAACAGCATCTCTCCTCACCATATTAAAGGCATTTCTAAAATCAAGTTTGACTATGGCCTTGTCTTCTGGTAGGTCCCTGATGTAGGCCCTTGCCGCATGAGCTGCAGCTTCACTGCCTTGAGAGACCCCAAAGCCCAGTTGGTGTGGCTGGAGTAAAGTGGCAGCTTCTAGGCGAATGTTTCTCACTGCTGCTTTGGCAACGAGACGGCGAAGAGTGTTTCCAACTGCAATGGGTCTGATTCCCCCATCCCTCTTCTTCAAAGCACATAGTGAGGCTCCAAAAAAGAAAGGTTTAATTTCTTCTGGGATTCGCCCAGCCAGGCAATTGTTGACGAAAGTTGTTAACTCGGTGAGAAGAATTGATGCAGATTCACCGAGTACTGGATTTACCATCTCTTTGAGGTGCTGAGGTCGAATTCCAGTGTAACCTCCTGCAGATCCTGCTGGAAATGACACGATCGCCTTATAGACTTCCGATTCTGGCAAAATTAATTGTTCAGTGATAGGGACTTCCTCAGGGTTGTCGTTGATGGCTGTGGTGTCCCTGGTTGGGTGCTTGTCTCTTAGTGCTTGGGCCGTGGTCTCATCCTTGGGGGCTACAGTGTCGTCACTTGTAATTATTCTTATTGCTCCCACTGTGTTACCTTCCTCAATTTTTTTCCTAACCTGTGCGCAAATTTTCTCGTTCTCAGTAGGACTTTTCTTGGGTCTGCCTCTTTGATTCCTGCGATGATGGGGCAGAGGGACATAGTTATCCGTTCTTGGGTAGTTGCGCACTGCCTTGATAACTGACGTGGTTAGCAGTTTGCCTCGTCTTTCAGGAACTGCAAGACAGACATTGCTGAACAGGAGAAGGTTGCGCCATGCTTGGATGGTGCCTCGGGCTTCTAAGTTGGTGGAACCTCCATTCACCCGCTTAAGAAGGTCTGTGAATTTCCCTGCTGCATATGGGCGAGCTGCTTTAGGGATGTGGGATAGTGTACTGCTAGCAGTGGATTTGAATGCCAACAGAAGGTTATCGCAAGTGACGAGGTTGCCATTGGAATTGTCATCTGCCTGTGGAGGCTGTGGGCTGCTCTCTGCTGGGGGCATATGTGATCCCGCACACCTATTGTGTGCACGAATACGGCCGTCCCTGTTGCGTGCTCGAAACTCTCCACACACCTGACATGTGCCTCTTCTTTCGTTGTTGGGTGCATTGTTTCCCTGGCTTTGTGGCTGGCTGGCTTCATCGTCTGCCATACCTCAAACTGTGTGATAAGGCCAAGCTGAAGGGAAAATAGCGCATGGCACATTCCGCATGTGGTTCATGGTTGTGGTGGGGGGAGGAGGAGAGGGGTGTCCAGTCCTTGTGGTGGGCGGTGGAAGATGTGTGCTGAGGCGGAGTAGGGCACTCACTCCCTCCCAGGACAAGTCACTATACACCACGATGCTCAGTGCACATGTTACTATACACCACTATGCTCAGTGCACAGCCCCCACTATCAACGACACACCGCTATACACTTCACATGCTATGCGCATACCATGCACATATTATGCACTGTACACTACACACTATATACACTATACACACGGTGAACAAACACACCATTGTTGTAACAAGAGCACACGGTGTATGCGCGCCTGTTTGGGGAAGGAGGGGGACAGTTTTACCCCTCAACCTCCGCCTCCTCCCCCTCCATGAGGCCTCCCCTCACCGACCTCTCCTACCCATAGGTGACCGTTATGTTCCCTCACTGAATTCACATACACAGAACTTTTCTTGATTCTGACGGAATAGACGAAATGCGGAGTCTTCTGGCCCTTTCCAACACGACCAGCAGATATTCACACACCAGTCTGTTGATGATAATCCTGGTAGGTGTTCTTGATTGGACGATATTGTGCCAAAATCACAGAGGGGGATGCCCACAGCCTCTCTCTGGCAGAGGTGCTATATATATATATATATATATATATATATATATATATATATATATATATATATATATATATATATATATATATATATATATATATATATATATATATATGTATGTATATATATATATATATATATATATATATATATATATATATATATATATATATATATATATATATATATATATATATATATATATATATATATATATATATATATATATATATGCAATAAGATCACAGTAAACAGGTGATTTCAAAATATGCAAAACAACCACTCTGAAAGAATAGAGAAATTCCAAGCGCTTTCGTGACTACTCACATTATCAAGGAACTAAGTGAGTAGTCACGAAAGCGCTTGGAATTTCTTTATTCTTTCAGAGTGGTTGTTTTGCATATATATATATATATATATATATATATATATATATATATATATATATATATATATATATATATATATATATATAATATAGAGAAGTACCACCTCTTCAACTGTCGTAGGGACCTTCATCCTCAGAGAAAAGAATAAACTTGCTTCAGGGGAAAACTTAAGGTTCTCCCTGAAGCTGTTTGAGAATTTTCTCCTACCACCCCCTATATTTCAAGTATGTTTTATTTAAAGACAAAATACATTGGCCAAACATTCACAAAAATACAACAGAAAGTAAAACAACATAGGTAACTCAGAGCTGCATCTCGAATACTTCGTCCAGCTCCCCTGCGGTGGGCCGCGTGCCCAGAATGCTGCAGGCATTTCCTCTCTGGATCGCAACACTGCGTCTCTGAAAGAGGAAGCTGGTCACCCTGTGGTCCTTGGTTTCTATGATGAGCTTTTCACCTAGCTCTTTGAGGAACTTGCACACTTGCCCCATGCTCCAAGGGTCTCCGACCCTATTGGAATGAAGTTATAGCAAGGGGGAAGGTCTTCATATTTGCGGATCTTCTGGGTCTCCCTGTGGCTGGCAGCTCCGCCCCCTTCCACTACAGAGTATGGCAAGTAGGTGTCTGCCAATGTGGCAGCACAGGTGTAGTCCCAGGCAATCTGCTTTCCATCCTTCCAGGGTAGCATAGTGGCTCCATGAGGACGCTTTTGACTTCCATCAGACCTTTTTTACTTGGGGTTCCCGTTGAGCTGGGCAACGGGCTGTGGCGAGGCTTCTCTTTATTATATCATTGACGTCCTCATGTCTGGCATACTTCCCTTCTGCTGTGTGACACACGAGACCATGAAGTCCGAATTGATCAGCTGTCGCCCTGCCGCAATTACACCTATGTTCGGTGAGGATGGGGGTGGCTAGGCGAAGAGCAACACCAATTCGAATGGCCTGTGGGTCGAGACGGGTGCCCAGGAAGGAATTGGGAACAGCTAACAGGAAATCTCCTGAGTGTGGTGCCTTCACTGCCAGGAGACGAGCTTTGTTCTTTCCTGAAGCATTGGAGAGCATTGTGTTGGCGATTTTTTCCATGATCGGTTTGTCCCAGTGGGACTGTTTATGCTGTTTGGGAGGAGCTGGTCTACTGGAGGAGTCTGTAAGGGTGTCCCACCGAATCGCTGCTTCAGTAAACCTGGGGTCTTGAGCTCCTACCACGTCTCTCAAGCGTTCGGGCACTATCTTCTTGACTAATGCACTGGAAGCCAAATATATATATATATGTATCAGAACACTGTGATCTTATTGCGTATATATATATATATATATATATATATATATATATATATATATATATATATATATATATATATATATATATATATATATATATATATATATATATATATATATATATCAGGAGGTATCTGTCATTGTCTTGCCAATCATTGTTTTGTCTCTAGTCATATTTTCAATCATTACGTTCTGTGTCATTACGTTACTTTACAAGGCCGTCTACATGCTTTGTTCAACGCACGACGCATCAGGCATCAAATGCCTTTCCTGTTTACTGTAAAATTGCGACATGTTTGGGGCTGTCATTACAGCTGATAAATGACATCAGTACAATTCCAATAATAAGATCAATGATCGTAGAGAAATTTCCGCATATATTAAATTATTTCCGGTACGTGGAGGCAAACACACATATGAATGTCAATTCGTGTGTTCTAGAGCTATTATTGCGAATGAGAGAAAACTCATTTTTTTAGATATTTGATGTTAAATTTTTCGTATTCTGTGTTAATGAATCTATTAATTTATTTAACTGTTTATATAACTGGGATGCTTTAGTTGCTGGGGAAGGCGGAGGCGAGGTGTTCATGAGGTTAGACAGTGATAATAATATCAAAATATTTTGTTCAACCTGTTACAATATGGTGTCCTGGACAACGTCACCTGAACCATCTCTAAGGGGAATGTGTACAAATCATATGAAACTCCCTTCTCTTCGCGCTTCTGTGTGACTAGTTAATGGTAGTCCAAGTCGGACCGAAACGTCATCACAAGTTCCATTGTCCTATGTGCGAATTATTTGTGCATTGTTCCAGTCACGGTATTGTGACTTTTTTTTCTCTTTAAAGCTTATCATACCAGGTATCTCTTCTCGTGGGAGTCTGCTCTCCCATGCTGCTTATTCTTTTAGGAATGTCCTCTATATTAACTACAGGAGCACCATGTAACTACCTCCGCTCATCTTGCTTCCTGTAATAACCTTTTCCACTTAGACTGTCCCATAGAATAACCGCTGACTAGACTGCTCTTGTAATAATCACAGCAACACAGAGCACTCCAGAAATTAGTATATTTTCTCTATCAGAGATTTAGCGGGAGCTTCATTAGATTTGGTTAATACAGTTTCAGCGGGCTTAAAAAAAAAGCTTCTGACCCAGACAGTAGTTGAGGGGACATAACCTCTGTTCTTGTGTTAAAATAGTGCCTTTAAAATCATTTTCTTGGGTGGTTTACAAGGTATCATTTTAGCGTTTTTTTTGGTGCCAACAGACCAGAAGAAATAGCACACTTTCTTGTGCTTAGTATTTGCAAAATTATTTCTAAGTCCCTTCGGTTCATTGACATATTTTTGGGGTAGTACAGCTGTTTTCATTTTCTTATAAGTGTAGTGAGCACTTTTGTATAAGTTTTAGTTATTTTTTTTTGCCCATTAATACCGATCGCTATTGTTTCTCACAGTTATGTTGTTATTATGGATCTAAATACATTGACAAATGAGTTAATATCTTAGTCATTGTTACTCTCTGAAAGTCATTGTTGTTGAGTTTACTAACAAAGTTATTCTCTGATGTCTCATTATGGAACCTGAATGATGTTCTTGTAGCTACGTGAGGCAGATTTGATATATTGATGACTAGGAATGTTGGGTAGTGACTTATGTGTATTTTCTGGTGATAATGCCTGCTATTAGGGCTATTATTTTCCTCTAGATATGGTCAAGTGTAGATGATGTTGTCTTAGTAATTCCTGAACACAAAATCAATTGCAGTGTTTTTCTTAGATAACACACAGCTGTCATAATTTGATTGAAGTAAACAGTATTTAATTACCAAATTATCATTTTGTTAAAAATATTCCCAAAGCAACTATACGTCTTGGTATAAGAAATATGTTTAGTTTTACAAATACTGAGTCAAGCATAATATTTAATACATGTCATCAACAAAACTGTAAACGATCCATGATTCTCACAGTTTGAGTAACATTATTATCTCTGAAAGTTTTAATGTTATATAGGTTAGAGAATTAACCATTGACTACTAATATATACTCTCTTGACGCCAGCGCAGCAGATAAGTTATGTAAAATAAACCTGGACAATGTCGAGAGTTAACTGAAACTCAGGAGAGACTTGAACAACTCAGGAACTCAGAGAGTACAGCTGGTTTGTAGCATCCAGAAACAAACACGCTGGTTTGTATCATCCAGAAACAAACACGCTGGTTTGCAGCATCCAGAAACAAACACGCTGGTTTGCAGCATCCAGAAACAAACACGCTGGTTTGCAGCATCCAGAAACAAACACGCTGGTTTGCAGCATCCAGAAACAAACACGCTGGTTTGCAGCATCCAGAAACAAACACGCTGGTTTGTATCATCCAGAAACAAACACGCTGGTTTGCAGCATCCAGAAACAAACACGCTGGTTTGCAGCATCCAGAAACAAACACGCTGGTTTGCAGCATCCAGAAACAAACACGCTGGTTTGTATCATCCAGAAACAAACACGTTGGTTTGCAGCATCCAGAAACAAACACGCTGGTTTGCAGCATCCAGAAACAAACACGCTGGTTTGCAGCATCCAGAAACAAACACGCTGGTTTGCAGCATCCAGAAACAAACACGCTGGTATGCAGCATCCAGAAACAAACACGCTGGTTTGCAGCATCCAGAAACAAACACGCTGGTTTGCAGAATCCAGAAACAAACCCTGGTTTGTAGCATCCAGAAACAAACACGCTGGTTTGCAGCATCCAGAAACAAACACGCTGGTTTGTATCATCCAGAAACAAACACGCTGGTTTGCAGCATCAGAAACAAACACGCTGGTTTGCAGCATCCAGAAACAAACACGCTGGTTTGCAGCATCCAGAAACAAACACGCTGGTTTGCAGCATCCAGAGACAAACCCTGGTTTGTAGCATCCAGAAACAAACACGCTGATTTGCAGCATCCAGAAACAAACACGCTGGTTTGCAGCATCCAGAAACAAACACGCTGGTTTGTAGCATCCAGAAACAAACACGTTGGTTTGCAGCATCCAGAAATAAACACGCTGGTTTGCAGCATCCATAAACAGACACCCTGGTTTGCAGCATCCAGAAACAAACACCCTGTTTTGTAGCATCCAGAAACAAGCACGCTGGTTTGCAGCATCCAGAAACAAACACCCTGGTTTGTTTCATCCAGAAACAAACACGCTGGTTTGCAGCATCCGGAAACAGACACCCTGGTTTGCAGCATCCAGAAACAAACACCCTGGTTTGCAGCATCCAGAAACAAGCACGCTGGTTTGCAGCATCCAGAAACAAACACGCTGGTTTGCAGCATCCGGAAACAGACACCCTGGTTTGCAGCATCTAGAAACAAACACCCTGGTTTGCAGCATCCAGAAACAAGCACGCTGGTTTGCAGCATCCAGAAACAAACACGCTGGTTTGCAGCATCCAGAAACAGACACCCTGGTTTGCAGCATCCAGAAACAAACACCCTGGTTTGCAGCATCCAGAAACAAGCACGCTGGTTTGCAGCATCCAGAAACAAACACCCTGGTTTGTTTCATCCAGAAACAAACACGCTGGTTTGCAGCATCCGGAAACAGACACCCTGGTTTGCAGCATCCAGAAATAAACACGCTGGCTTGCAGCATCCAGAAACAAACACGCTGGTTTGCAGTATCCAGAAACAAACACCCTGGTTTTCATATTATTACAAACACAAAAACAGAAATAGTGCCATGAATAGCAGTGACGTAACTTATTGAAGAAGGTAATCCACTAGGGCGGTGGAGAGGAAATTTGATAGTTATTCCAACTGCGGCAAACGTAGCCAGTGTATATCCGAGTTCACTCTCTTCTTCAGTAGGGAGTAAAAGATTGCACACCATTGGGGGAACATTTATTCTCCTCATACAAACACATTAACCTACGAAAATGAGTAGATGCTAATGTTCCTCAACCCCAATTCGAGAATTTTTGTATTTTAGCAATCAGAGTAACGTATATATGTATGTTGTTTCTGTTAAATTTCAGGTGTTATAATTACGTAGGATTCTTGTATTCAGTGTTTTTGTGGCATGCAAAGAGTATGTTAAACGACTTAAGAAATCGTAATGGCACGATTGCAAACAAACCATATCCCCGGCCGGGATTGAACCCGCGGTCATAGAGTCTCAAAACTCCAGCCCGTCGCGTTAGCCACTAGACCAGCTAGCCACAATAAGATTCATCCAACTAGGTATATTTCTACACCATAGGAAGGTTAGCACAGGCACCTCTGTGACCACAAATGCAAGTTTTTACAGACGAATCTCCAGCTAGCGTGGCCGTGACGAACTCTAGCTCAAGTCCCTTCACATGACTTAAGAAATCGTAATGACACGATTGCAAACAAACCATACCCCCGGCCGGGATTGAACCCGCGGTCATAGAGTCTCAAAACTCCAGCCCGTCGCGTTAGCGACGGCAGTGAAGTTACTTGAGCTAGAGTTCGTCACGGCCACGCTAGCTGGAGATTCGTCTGTAAAAACTTGCATTTGTGGTCACAGAGGTGCCTGTGCTAACCTTCCTATGGTGTAGAAATATACCTAGTTGGATGAATCTTATTATGGCTAGCTGGTCTAGTGGCTAACGCGACGGGCTGGAGTTTTGAGACTCTATGACCGCGGGTTCAATCCCGGCCGGGGGTATGGTTAGTATGTTACACTTTATTCAGTGTATGTACACACTCCCATATAGGCTACCTCCCAACCAGCGAACCGGGTGCTGAGTGTTCGTTAAATTAGTACCTTGGTTCATTGACCAATCAATAAGCAGGCCTGCCAAGTGCCGAGGTGACGCGTTATCACTCACGGTCAACACTTCCCAGACTCATATAGCCGCTGGATGCGCACGGTTCTTCCTCTCTGACTTTTGTCTTTGCCTTGATTACCGTGTGATACACTTATATTTCTAACTCTTGTACACAGTGGACATAAGTGTACATATACATACATGGTGACGGAAAATATAAGTCGAAGACTACTGCTGTGTTTATTTTCGCTTCAAGTCCCAATACGACCAAGTCAACAGGCCATCGTCAAAGTTTAAAAAAAGATTCTTTAATTTCTACATTTGGAAACTGCTCACTAATTAAGTTTAAGAATGGAGAGATCTTGCTCAAGTTCTGAACTATAAGTTTAGGTCTTCAGTTACCGGGTATTATAACTAAGTTTTGTGTTTAGTATAATTGCAAATTATTCAGACATTTATTTTCGTAATTGATTTCTGATTGTGTCTTCATTAGATTATTTAATATGTAGACACAGTCACGAATCTGTTATTTTGTTTAGAGAAATTAAGTTATATAATATTTTATCTTCTATTATTTAACACCTTTTTGAGCAAAAAGTATTCCCTTATCATAATTTTAATAAAAAAATATAGGAAAAGTATCGGTATTTGCTGAAAATTGGATATCGATACCGGCAAGAAATTCGGTATCGTCTCATGCTTAATTAGAATTGTCCTTCAAATTCAACTATTTTTTCCATCTTCTGTTGTTACAAGAATAGAGGCTTCAATAATCTTTTAGCTTCCATTCTAGTTTATTGTAAACATTTTTTTAAATATTGTTTTCATACCTTCTGACTACTAAACCCACCATTTAGGCCTATTAGGAAAATAATTATTTCTCATAACGACCCTGTAATAAGAACATAATAAAGGAGGAACACTGCAGCAAGCCTACTGGCCCATACTTACCGAGTCTTAGTTAAATCCAAACCCACTGACAAAAATTTCTCCCCAACCCATTATCAATATTAATCTAGGAATATGCACTGAAAACCGTATGAACTCAAATGTAAGTTTCATTCAACTCCAGCTCCTCTCACTCATATATTTATGTGACCTATATTTGAAGCTAGCTGTTGAGAAATGGTTTACCAGCTGAGGTTAAAGATTAAATATAGGTGATACTTAGCTAATAAGACAGCTATCGCCCACACAGTCGCCCCTGCAGGCGAGGTCTTGAGAAGCTGTCTTATCTGCTTCACAACGGGCTGTAATAAAGTATATTATGTTAATAATAATTTGTCCCTAGGGGGTGTTTTGTCGTCATATTTCATTCACTGATTGCTGACGAACTTACGTGCGTGGACTCAAAGGTCCGCACATCACTGCCGACTATAGGTTGATTACAAACTTCTTGCGATACAAGAACTGCGCAGTCCCCCGTACTACAAGAAATCTGCAACCCGCCTTGCTCTTGTAGCGTGAGCTATGGTGTTCTTTATACCCTCAACAGGTATCAGTGACTTGATAGAGGCTGAAGTGTCCTTGGATGCCCACGTCTTCCATAGTCTAGGAATACGCACACTGGTACACTATGTTCCACAAGATTTGTCTTTATTGTTCACAATCTTATCACTAAAGAAGCCGATCACACTTCTCTGTAAGTGTTTATCGTGTTTTGTGAGACACTTTGTTCACACTAATGCACGGATCAATGTTCTTTGTTGGTTATCCTGGCGTCAGTGTGACTCCCAGTAGGGTGAAAAGTAATCTGACCTCACAGCATCCTACGCTGCTGCAATGCCCATAGAACATAAAGGAAAAGCTGACCTAGTACTTTTTACTTCCTTGCCAAACTTCCTCCATGAAGCAAAGCAGAATGTTTGATTCTTGCTGTCTTAAGCATAGACAACAATGTACACTATCTTTACTATGGTAATAAAGTGGGAGCAGGATTTTCCTTAACTGTCCTGCTAAGGTAAGAGATGGACTGTCTCTTATTAAACTATACTTTGCAACACTGGACTCTTGCAAAGAGTGCCGGTCTCTTGACCACGTCGCATACTGGTACTGCATCTGGGATCAATTACTTGCTGTAGCAGTAAACAAGATGTTTGCCCCTTCTGAGAGGGCTTTGCCCCTCAGGCTGAAAGAGGCTGAAAGGGGCTGAAAGGGGCTGAAAGGGGCTGAATGGGGCTGAAAGAGGCTGAAAGGGGCTGAAAGGGGCTGAAGGAGGCTGATACCCCCCTCCTGGAGAAAATTTCTCCACACTAGCCAAGGTTTTCTCTTCAATAACACTACTATGTAGACTGATCCACTCATCGACTATATTCAAACTAATACTTTCCTATATCCATCGTAAATATAATTTTATCCACCCTGAATCCATTATTTCGAGTTCTTTCTTAAACGGATAAATTCAGAACCTTATTTATGACCATTTACTTATACACTTCAATCATATCCCCCTCCTCCTCATTCCACGTCATACAAATGAGACGTAGAGGCAGTGTCAGGAATACATCGATCTAGCTAAACATAATCCAGTCTAGCCAAACATAATCCAGTCTAGCCAAACATAATCCAGTCTAGCTAAACATAATCCAGTCTAGTTAAACATGATCCAGTCTAGCCAAACCATAATCCAGTCTAGCGAAACATAATCCAATCTAGCCAAACATAATCCAGTCTAGCCAAACATAATCCAGTCTAGCCAAACATAATCCAGTCTAGCCAAACATAATCCAGTCTAGCCAAACATAATCCAGTCTAGCAAAACATAATCCAGTCTAGCCAAACATAATCCAATCTAGCCAAACATAATCCAGTCTAGCAAAACATAATCCAGTCTAGCAAGCCATAATCCAGTCTAGCCAAACATAATTCAGTCTAGCCAAACATAATCCAGTCTAGCAAAATATAATCCACTCTAGCCAAACATAATTCAGTCTAGCCAAACATAATCCAGTCTAGCCAAACATAATCCAGTTTAGCCAAACATAATCCAGTCTAGCCAAAGAGTCTAGCCAAACATAATCCACTCTAACCAGTCTAGCCCAACATAATCCAGTCTAGCCAAACATAATCCAGTCTAGTCAAACATAATCCAGTCTAGCCAAACATAATCCAGTCTAATCAAGCATAATCCAGTCTAGCAAAACATAATCCACTCTAGCCAAACATAATCCAGTCAAGCCAAACATATATCAGTATAGCCAAACATACCATACCACGGCGGAATTGAACCCGCGGTCAGAGAGTCTCAAAACTCCAGACCGTCGCGACGGTCTGGAATTTTGAGACTCTGAATGCGGGTTCAATCCCGCCCATGGTATGGTGTGTTTGCAATCGTGTCATTACGATTTCGTGAGTCATGATGACGGCATTGAGGGGACTTGAGCTAGAGTTCGTCACGGCCATGCTAGCTGGAGATTCGCCTGTAAAAACTTGCATCTGTGGTCACAGTGGTGCCTATGCTAACCTTCCTATTGAGTAGAAATATACCTAGTTGGACGAATCTTATTGTGGCTAGCTGGTCCAGTGGCTAACGCGACGGTCTGGAGTTTTGAGACTCTCTGACCTCGGGTTCAAATCCCGCCCGTGGTATGGTTTGTTTGCAATTGTGTCAGTACGATTTCGTGATTCATGTTAGCCAAACATATTCCACTCTAGCCAAACATAATCAACCCTTTCCGAAAATGTAATTTATAATATTTATGTTAGAACGCGTAGAAACAGGCGAACATCTGTTCGACAAAGTCATCATAAGACAATATTATTATTATAATCAAAAAGAAGCGCTAAGCCACAAGGGCTGTACAGCGTCATAAGACAATATAGTTATACTAAAATATATGTTTGCGCTTATATTTTTTTTAAATTTTTAATTGTAAATTATTTACTAGATTTTATAGGTTATTACTGGAGTTTATTGCAAATGGATTTGTTTGTATGCTACAAATTCAAATTCAAAAATTCATTTCTTTGCATAGTAAACAATGTGTAGTTTACATCTGGTAAAATTTTGTTAATTACAAAGAACAAAAGACGCTGACGATATTATGCGCTGTTGTGAAACTGGAAGTTAATCAATAGACTGTATACCTCCACTTGTGAGGGGAGAAAAGTGCATGAAGCTGTGCGTGCATGACTGTGGTGTTGGTCATGTGGGTGTTGAAGGGATTGTAAGAGAGGAATGCAGGCGCCAGCGCCACCTACCTGCCTGTTGTCACGCTACTCTGGTGGAGTGGGAGGCTATGGTTGTGATACTAGGCATCGTCAGGATGACACAGCTACTCTACTCTCTTTGTACAAATATTATATTGCTTCTTATTTTTATAGTTGTTACTTGTATTGTTTTGTGGAAATTTAATTTTTATTGTAACTTTAGACTTTGATCATTTCTGTCACCCTTCTTTAAAGGTCTTTATTCACTTGAGTGAAGCACGTGTCTTGTTGGTAACCTCTCTTCTCCTCCCCTTTCCTATTTTTTTCCTGTTTTCTGTCTTTGTTTTCCTTTCTTCTGTCTAAGGTTGTTCTGTCCTTCAGATTTTTCCCCTTTGTGTCTTAGGTTCTACCCCTCGTGGGCTCTTAGTTCTCTAGCAATACTCCTTCTTCTTTTCCTTTGTCTGACTCTACTTCTACTACTCCCTGACAGTAGCCACAGTGGTGTTATTCCCACCCCAGCCTCCATGACAGTAGCCACAGTGGTGTTATTCCCACTCCAGCCTCCCTGAGAGTACCCACGGTGGTGTTATTCCCACTCCAGCCTCCCTGAGAGTAGCCACGGTGGTGTTATTCCCACTATCATTCCTGCTACTTTTGCTACTAATATTACATCTGCCTCTCTTCACACTTCACATTTTCTGTCTCTTGTCCCACTAAAACTACTCTCCTACGTTCTACTAATATTACTTCCGCTACCACCACTTCTATTCCTTCCTCTCATGGTCTCGTCCCTGTCCAGCTCGCCTGTATATACTGGCTCCATCACCCTTTTGTGACTTTGTAAATGGTCCAAGCCAGACCGAAACGTCGTTGTAAGTTTGTCTCTTCTTTGTGCTGTTTATTTGTGTACTGTTCCAGTCACGTTATTGTGCCTTCATGTCCTTCACAGTGTGTACTTCTCTTCAGTAGTCCGTGTGTTTCAACTGGGACTACAAGGAATCAGATGGGTTGCACACTGTCAGTAAGTCGTCGATTTAACGCTGGTCTTTCTTTACCTTCATCTGTGGTAAGGTTACCATCTGTGTGTGCTTGGGTGATTTAGCTAACTGTTTCTGAAACCACTCGTCTCCTCCAAGGCAACCCACCGTACTAGTTATTTGCCTGCTTCCTCAACCACCCCACACCGTGAAGAATTAAACACATGTGCAACATCTGGGTATCTTTATTTGTAGACGTTTCGCCATCCAGTGGCTTTATCAATACAAATTAAAACACATGTGTCTGATTGTTCAGCTTGTCCATATTGTACACTCTTCAAGTAGTACTCCACGCCGTGTTGACTGCCATGCATCTGTCATTATTGGTTCTTCCCTTTCATACTACTGACGTCTGTTTATCCTATGTCTGGTGCTGACCATCTGTTATATCTACGAAAGTTGTTCGGTGTGGATCAGAGCTTTACCAGCATCATCACGACCGGAATCATATCCATTGCTTCTCTTGCATATTGGTCTATCTTAGCTTTGATTTTCCATATTATTTTGTCCTTTCAATTGTTTTGATTAGGTAAAGAATGACTCTTTTTTTTATTATTTTATTATCACACTGGCCGATTCCCACCAAGGCAGGGTGGCCCGAAAAAGAAAAACTTTCACCATCATTCACTCCATCACTGTCTTGCCAGAAGGGTGCTTTACACTACAGTTTTTAAACTGCAACATTAACACCCCTCCTTCAGAGTGCAGGCACTGTACTTCCCATCTCCAGGACTCAAGTCCGGCCTGCCGGTTTCCCTGAATCCCTTCATAAATGTTACTTTGCTCACACTCCAACAGCACGTCAAGTATTAAAAACCATTTGTCTCCATTCACTCATATCAAACATGCTCACGCATGCCTGCTGGAAGTCCAAGCCCCTCGCACACAAAACCTCCTTTACCCCCTCCCTCCAACCCTTCCTAGGCCGACCCCTACCCCGCCTTCCTTCCACTACAGACTGATACACTCTTGAAGTCATTCTGTTTCGCTCCATTCTCTCTACATGTCCGAACCACCTCAACAACCCTTCCTCAGCCCTCTGGACAACAGTTTTGGTAATCCCGCACCTCCTCCTAACTTCCAAACTACGAATTCTCTGCATTATATTCACACCACACATTGCCCTCAGACATGACATCTCCACTGCCTCCAGCCTTCTCCTCGCTGCAACATTCATCACCCATGCTTCACACCCATATAAGAGCGTTGGTAAAACTATACTTTCATACATTCCCCTCTTTGCCTCCAAGGACAAAGTTCTTTGTCTCCACAGACTCCTAAGTGCACCACTCACTCTTTTTCCCTCATCAATTCTATGATTCGCCTCATCTTTCATAGACCCATCCGCTGACACGTCCACTCCCAAATATCTGAATACGTTCACCTCCTCCATACTCTCTCCCTCCAATCTGATATTCAATCTTTCATCACCTAATCCTTTTGTTATCCTCATAACCTTACTCTTTCCTGTATTCACCTTTAATTTTCTTCTTTTGCACACCCTACCAAATTCATCCACCAATCTCTGCAGCTTCTCTTCAGAATCTCCCAAGAGCACAGTGTCATCAGCAAAGAGCAGCTGTGACAACTCCCACTTTGTGTGTGATTCTTTATCTTTTAACTCCACGCCTCTTGTCAAGACCTTCGCATTTACTTCTCTTACAACCCCATCTATAAATATATTAAACAACCACGGTGACATCACACATCCTTGTCTAAGGCCTACTTTTACTGGGAAAAAAATTCCCTCTTTCCTACATACTCTAACTTGAGCCTCACTATCCTCGTAAAAACTCTCCACTGCTTTCAGTAACCTACCTCCTACACCATACACTTGCAACATCTGCCACATTGCCCCCCTATCCACCCTGTCATACGCCTTTTCCAAATCCATAAATGCCACAAAGACCTCTTTAGCCTTATCTAAATACTGTTCACTTATATGTTTCACTGTAAACACCTGGTCCACACACCCCCTACCTTTCCTAAAGCCTCCTTGTTCATCTGCTATCCTATTCTCCGTCTTCCTCTTAATTCTTTCAATCATAACTCTACCATACACTTTACCAGGTACACTCAACAGACTTATCCCCCTATAATTTTTGCACTCTCTTTTATCCCCTTTGCCTTTATACAAAGGAACTATGCATGCTCTCTGCCAATCCCTAGGTACCTTACCCTCTTCCATACATTTATTAAATAATTGCACCAACCACTCCAAAACTATATCCCCACCTGCTTTTAACATTTCTATCTTTATCCCATCAATCCCGGCTGCCTTACCCCCTTTCATTTTACCTACTGCCTCACGAACTTCCCCCACACTCACAACTGGCTCTTCCTCACTCCTACAAGATGTTATTCCTCCTTGCCCTATACACGAAATCACAGCTTCCCTATCTTCATCAACATTTAACAATTCCTCAAAATATTCCCTCCATCTTCCCAATACCTCTAACTCTCCATTTAATAACTCTCCTCTCCTATTTTTATCTGACGAATCCATTTGTTCTCTAGGCTTCCTTAACTTGTTAATCTCACTCCAAAACTTTTTCTTATTTTCAACAAAATTTGTTGATAACATCTCACCCACTCTCTCATTTGCTCTCTTTTTACATTGCTTCACCACTCTCTTAACCTCTCTCTTTTTCTCCATATACTCTTCCCTCCTTGCATCACTTCTACTTTGTAAAAACTTCTCATATGCTAACTTTTTCTCCCTTACTACTCTCTTTACATCATCATTCCACCAATCGCTCCTCTTCCCTCCTGCACCCACTTTCCTGTAACCACAAACTTCTGCTGAACACTCTAACACTACATTTTTAAACCTACCCCATTCCTCTTCGACCCCATTGCCTATGCTCTCATTAGCCCATCTATCCTCCAATAGCTGTTTATATCTTACCCTAACTGCCTCCTCCTTTAGTTTATAAACCTTCACCTCTCTCTTCCCTGATGCTTGTATTCTCCTTGTATCCCATCTACCTTTTACTCTCAGTGTAGCTACAACTAGAAAGTGATCTGATATATCTGTGGCCCCTCTATAAACATGTACATCCTGAAGTCTACTCAACAGTCTTTTATCTACCAATACATAATCCAACAAACTACTGTCATTTCGCCCTACATCATATCGTGTATACTTATTTATCCTCTTTTTCTTAAAATATGTATTACCTATAACTAAACCCCTTTCTATACAAAGTTCAATCAAAGGGCTCCCATTATCATTTACACCTGGCACCCCAAACTTACCTACCACACCCTCTCTAAAAGTTTCTCCTACTTTAGCATTCAGGTCCCCTACCACAATTACTCTCTCACTTGGTTCAAAGGCTCCTATACATTCACTTAACATCTCCCAAAATCTCTCTCTCTCCTCTGCATTCCTCTCTTCTCCAGGTGCATACACGCTTATTATGACCCACTTCTCGCATCCAACCTTTACTTTAATCCACATAATTCTCGAATTTACACATTCATATTCTCTTTTCTCCTTCCATAACTGATCATTTAACATTACTGCTACCCCTTCCTTTGCTCTAACTCTCTCAGATACTCCAGATTTAATCCCATTTATTTCCCTCCACTGAAACTCTCCTACCCCCTTCAGCTTTGTTTCGCTTAGAGCCAGGACATCCAACTTCTTTTCATTCATAACATCAGCAATCATCTGTTTCTTGTCATCCGCACTACATCCACGCACATTTAAACAACCCAGTTTTATAAAGTTTTTCTTCTTCTCTTTTTTAGTAAATGTATACAGGAGAAGGGGTTACTAGCCCATTGCTCCCGGCATTTTAGTCGCCTCATACGACACGCATGGCTTACGGAGGAAAGATTCTTTTCCACTTCCCCATGGACAATAGAAGAAATAAAAAGAACAAGAGCTATTTAGAAAAAGGAGAAAAACCTAGATGTATGTATATATATATATGCATGTGCGTGTCTGTGAAGTGTGACCAAAGTGTAAGTAGGAGTAGCAAGATATCCCTGTTATCTAGCGTGTTTATGAGACAGAAAAAGAAAAAACCAGCAATCCTACCATCATGCAAAACAGTTACAGGTTTTTGTTTCACAGTCATCTGGCAGGACGGTAGTACTTCCCTGGGTGGTTGCTGTCTACCAACCTACTACCTACTACTCTCTTTGTGTGTTTATTATTATGAAAATTACCTTAATTTTGTGAAAATTTTCATTTCGCGAGTGTTTATATTTTCTTGTTTTTCATATGATTTTTCCCTCTGCAGTTTTCCTAATAATTGTCACTTCCTTTACGAAATATTGATGAAGATCTAGTCAAAGTTCACATCACTCATTCATTTATTTCCATCCTACGAGTGCATTAGTTCTTCAGTTTTTACTGCTCATCGTTTTTAGAGAACCAGATCTTCCCATTACCTAAGTGATAATGATTTCTCATGATGTGAGTCATCTCTTGAGATTAATCCCGTTGAGAAAATCGGCTTTAAAGAAAATTACACAGAGCGACTTATCCTATCACGCGACGTTAATTGAGTAATTAGGATCACAGCGGAGGTGAGATGGGAATGTTGTGGAACACGACCAGCGGAGAGATTACTCCAGTCATTAATAGAATCTGTGGTTAGATTATGTAATAATAAGTAGGGATAATGATCAGCGATAAAGGCATGCAGAGAATAAGAGTGGAAGTGAGTAATGAAGAAGAACACGAATATAATAGGTGTGAATTTGACGCTGTTAAAAGAAAAATAGGAATAGTGAGTAAAGCATTGCGAGTAATTATGTAACATACCTAGAGAGAGAGAAAGAGAGAGAGAGAGAGAGAGAGAGAGAGAGAGAGAGAGAGAGAGAGAGAGAGTACAGCATAATGATGTCAACGTGATAAAGTCAGTTGATCAAATGAAAATGCTGGCCCACAGATGGCTCCAACTTCATCCTGTTCCCTACTTGTATGTCTCATAACAATAAAAATGCTTTCAAATGAGCTGATGTAGGTAACAGCTCTTAGCTTGTCAATAAAGTTAGGAATCCTTAACCTGTAAATAGCTGTCAATAAAGCTAGGGATCCTTAACCTTGTCAAACCCTGTGTAAAAAAAAGAGAGAGGGAAAGAGAGAGAGAGAGAGAGAGAGAGAGAGAGAGAGAGAGAGAGACTAGGAAGCTGTCACTTGTACCTTGACTTAAGAACAGGAAGCTAACAAACACAGCATAGATCATTGAGGAGAACTGACATTTGTTGCAGGAGAGGGAATACCAGTTAATGATCCAAATCATGGCCACTACCAGCCAGGTCTCAGTCCATGAGTCGCGACATTGACAGCCTGTAATTCAGGGGCTTGGTGCTCCCATCACTGTCCATCAAAGTCACTATAGCCCGGCTCATACGAAATGGCCCAGAGTAACTTTAAAAAAAAAGTCTCTCTAAAACATTTATGGATAAAGGATAATGAATAGAGAAAACCTTTTTACGATTTTTACTTAACCATATAGGTCCTAATGTGCCTATTTTCTAAGAGTACAAGCAATATTTTAAGTTGTAAATTATATTATATTTAGTTTTTTAAACGTTCCATATAACTAAAAAAAAAAAATAGCTTTCAAGCTTCCGTTAAACTGGAATCTTAGTGTGTATCAATATTTAAGTGTAGTGAGTACCTGAGACATGAGAAGTGTCATCAGTGGCTTTGTAATTCATATTTTGAATTAATTATACGTTCCTCTTCTGGGATATTTTTGATAAATTAGACACATGTGCAACACTTGAGTATCTTTACTGAGGAAACATTTCGCCACACAGCGGCTTATTCAGTCCTTACAAAGGAGAATGGTGATAAACAGAAGGAGTTTGAGGTAATCAGTCCCTCAGCCTGGAGTCGATGTAATCAGTCCATCAATCATGAAAAGAATATAGCATATGTGCGAAGAAGTGGCTTATATACTGTAGGCAGGTGAGGTACAGCAGTCGTAGGTGGTATCACATTTGACAAATCCAAATGTGGAAGTAGGTTATGCCTAAAGGTTAGGCAAGTAAAGAATTCCCTGTATTAAGGCCCCAAGATGTTGCCCGAATTATCTTCCTCTGTTTTTTTTTTTTCATTTTGTTTTTCATACTCCAATTTTTCGGTTTTATTTCCTTCATAAGTCGTGAAGACCTAATCCGATCGGCTTCAGATTTATTATGTCAGTGTAGGTAATTAAGGCCGGGTCTTGTGCAGTTGCTCTCTGATCTTAGTTAATGAATTACACATGTGTGTAATCAATTCCTCAGCCTAAGCTACATATTATGCCTATGTTATGTACTGATAAAGCCACTGGATGGCGAAACGCCTACAAGATAAATGTTGTGCATGTGTCAAGTTCATCCTCTTGACAGTACTGAATATCAATGATATACAACATGATCCAAGTTGTTGAACTCATTCCCCAGCACTCTGGAATAAATTGCAAAACCCCCATTGGCGTAGCTTTAAATATTAAACAAAAGTACCTCTTAATTCGACGGTGATGGAAAGTGAAATTCAAGTGTTTACATATAGATAGCCTATTTTATATGTAAAATATCGGCTTTTGTCTCCTGCCCTTTCCATTACCATTTCTATCATTGCTGAGGCAGATGATGATCTTGTTCCTGACATTGTTGCCTGGTATGATATTATCCAACCTGTTGACTATGTCACCATCATTAGCTTCTAGGAAACACACCCTCTCTTTTACCTTCCTATCTCTGTTTCACAAAGCATGGTCCATATATTTTACTTGTAAGTCACTGGCTATAAGGATATTCTTAACGTTATTAGCAGGAGAGTTTATGGTATCTTTGTCCTCACTGACCACTGAAGTACATTCGTCCTGGAGAACAGAAAGGCGATTTCAGACTTACAAATCTACTCCTTTAATTTTCCTCACTTTAATGTTTTCTTCACATTTGTTGCTATACTTATACAGGCGAATTTTCAGTTTTTTTATTTTCCTCCTTGAAAAGTAGAAAGTCCTCCTTCAGCACTTTGAACTCTGACTCTAAAACAACCAACAGAGGAGAGCTATGGTGCTCTGTAATATTATTATTATTTTTATTATTTTTTTTATTATCACACTGGCCGATTCCCACCAAGGCAGGGTGGCCCGAAAAAGAAAATTCCCCAAGACAGGTCAGGACAGGAAGCAATCTCTCGTGACCACTGACCTCATGGAACTGACCTCTTATCAGTACATTGTACAGTGGGCATATACGCTAATGTTTTCTTGAAATTTAATCACAAGTTGTCTGTACACCTGGGTATAACCTGGGTGTACTGAGTGCACCCAAATGTTCTTATTATATTCAGGTGTCCTCAGTATATCCTGGTGTTCTCAGTACACCCCGGTGCTGTCAGTACCCCTAGGTGTTGTTAGTACACACAGGTGTTGTAGGTAAACCCAGGTGTTGTTTAGTACACCAAGGTTTCGTCAGTACATCCGTCTGTTGTCTTGTTGGTACTCACAGATGATGTCTTGTTAGGTTGAGCAAGTGTAGTCTTGTGGTACACCCAGGTATCGTCTTTTCAGTACATGCAGGTGTTTTCTTAGATTACGTTGTTATTTTCTTGTTTCTTCGCCCAGATCTTTTCTAATTATTAAATTAAATTCTTTTTGCATTTACACCTATGATTTCATATCTGTAAACAAGGGTATAATTTTTTTTTATCTGTGAGTCAAGACATTTTTGTAAGCTAAGATTAGTGTTGTCTTGCCTGTATGTTTGCCTTGGAAGAAAAACCAGGTTTTGTCTTTAATATATAACCCACTGTTTTTATTTTTCTCAGGTGTGCATTTTCAGGGTGTCCAAGTGGTGTCTTGTTAGTACATCCGGAAATTACTCAGTACACATACATGTTTTTATGTTAGTACTATCACGTACTGTCTTGCTGTACACCCAAGTCCAGTCTAGAAATTGTGCTAGAGAAGACTTATTTCTTTCATACATAGTTATTACATTTTTTCTTTTTTAGACTTTCATAAATTACCAATAACGAAAAGGACTGCAGAACCAGTATAATATGCAACTACCAATGTTATTCTTAAAAAACGGAAATGAATATATGAAGATATACAGATATTATTTTTATATGAGGTGTTGAAGTGTGAGCAGAGTAATATTTAGTGAAGGGATTTAGGGAAACCGGTTAGCCGGACTTGAGTCCTGGAAATGGGAGGTGCGATGCCTGCACTTTAAAGGAGGGGGTCTGAGATATTGAGAGTTTGGAGGGATTTCTAAACTGTCGCATCTGAGTACCTCTGCAAAGACAGTGATTATGTGTGAGTGAGGCGAAAGTGATGAATGATTATAGTATTTTCTTTTTGGGGATTTTCTTTCTTTTTGAGTCACCCTGCCTCGGTGGGAGGCGGCCGACTTGTTGAAAAAAATTCACTCTTTAATAAATAAAGGAAGACGTGAACACTGAGTCAAGGCTCAATATTGTGAATGTTTACATGAGGGAAAATACATAGCAAGACGCAGCCGGAAATCCAGTGTCGACACCATGAATATTTGCTCCACCTCAGCCGTAGGAATATCGTTTTCCGATATAAGAGAGTTTTCAAGCATCCCTCAAGTGGCTCAGCTTCTTTACTGTTTCTAAGCTTTAATACTGTGTGAAAAGAGGCTATAGTAAGAAGAGGAGGGAAGAGTAACACTTGCATTTATAATACTTTTCTCAGTAATTAGTTGTATGACACAGTAAGCAAAACATTTGTGGAAGATTGAGACACTTATGCAGCATATGGGAATCTTTATTCAGGAAACGTTTCGCCACACAGTGGCTTCATCAGTCCAATACAAAGAGGAAGGCGTAAGGAGAGGAGGAGAATGAGGTAATCAGTCCCTCAACCTTGAATAAAGATTCCCATATGCTGCATAAGTGTCTCAATCTTCAACTTGTCGGTTTTTCAAACCATTCATCAAAACATTTGTGAGCGAGAATGTTTTTAGAGTTGTAATCCATTACTTTCTGGTATTTACCTTACGCTTCTTTCATCTATATATTCCCAAATGAGATTATTCTTACTGCCTTTTACTGTGCTCAACAATCAGGTCACTACTCCATAAATATTATGTATGCATCAGATTATCTGAGTATTCAAGTGATATACAATGAAGACTGACACACGTATTTTCAATTATTACTAAAAATGGATATGTACTGCCAATGATTAAGTTTACAAGGATATTTATGTATATTTAGAATTTGCATAATACAAGCAACGAGGATAATATTGCGTGTATTTAGAGCATATTGCAGCGTTGTCCAGGAGCATTATCATGTGCCACAATTAACTGTTCATGAAGAGATTAATGTTAGTGAATATCATTAATGTTAGTGAATGTCATTACTTACACACAAGTAATGAGCTCTCTATGCAATATGTGTAAGTTATATAAATGCTTATCTATTCCATTTTTTTTTCTATGGATATATGTTATCTCAAATGTCTCTTCACTCTCTGTTTAGTCTCTCTGCATTGCAGTATTTTTTAGCGTATCGAGACTCTCTTAATAAATTAATGTGTAACTTAATTCTCTGATGTGATGTCATGGGGTGCTTGGCAATTCCTGGGCAAGTAATTTAGTCAAGTGCTTCCTTTAGTCGGGTTTCTTGTCCCTTAATGGCCTGTCTGAGCAAACGAAATTGTCTGGACTAAAGGATATAAGTGCTTCTTACAGTTTAAGACAGCATTTAAAAATACTTTTCGGTACAGTGACTCCGAAAGTCAGAAAAACGAAAACAAGCCAATAGTACTATTTAGGGACATTTTAGAGATAATATCTGCCTAGCTTGCATGACCACATCCTCCGAGATCTCACCTGGGAGATATATCTATAGAACACACCCAGCAGTGATGCAGGAGTATGCACCATTCAATGTGGCGGATGAAACCAAATCTACACAGGAGGAACTGTGAGGAATCTTTCCAAACATACACAAGAACACAAAAATGCTTGTAACGGAGATTATACCAGACACATTAGCATCATAAACAGGTCTAAAGACACCCGCTCAATCAAGAATAGGTACCGTAATAGTTACTCCGAACTCTATACAATAATTACTACATCTCTAGGTCACGCAATTCTGTTACTTGCCGCTTCTCGGCCGTCATGTAACAAGGCAATTAGGTGATCTCTTTTCTTCACCTAACCGTGATTGATGAGAAGTCACGAAAGCGCTCGAAATGTTGCTATTTTTCCACAGTGGTTCTTCTGCATACTGTGATCTTATTGCATATATATATATATATATATATATATATATATATATATATATATATATATATATATATATATATATATATATATATATATATATATATATATATATATACAGTGGACCCCCGCATATCGATTACCTCCGAATGCGACCAATTACGTAAGTGCGTTTGTACGTGTGTGTGTATATATATATATATATATATATATATATATATATATATATATATATATATATATATATATATGTATATATATATATATATATATATATATACATATATATATATATATATATATATATTTTATTTTTTATTATTTTTTATTATCACACCGGCCGATTCCCACCAAGGCAGGGTGGCCCGAAAAAGACAAACTTTCACCATCATTCACTCCATCACTGTCTTGCCAGAAGGGTGCTTTACACTACAGTTTTTAAATTGCAACATTAACACCCCTCCTTCAGAGTGCAGGCACTGTACTTCCCATCTCCAGGACTCAAGTCCGGCCTGCCGGTTTCCCTGAATCCCTTCATAAATGTTACTTTGCTCACACTCCAACAGCACGTCAAGTATTAAAAACCATTTGTCTCCATTCACTCCTATTAAACACGCTCACGCATGCCTGCTGGAAGTCCAAGCCCTTCGCACACAAAACCTCCTTTACCCCCTCCCTCCAACCCTTCCTAGGCCGACCCCTACCCCGCCTTCCTTCCACTACAGACTGATACACTCTTGAAGTCATTCTGTTTCGCTCCATTCTCTCTACATGTCCGAACCACCTCAACAACCCTTCCTCAGCCCTCTGGACAACAGTTTTGGTAATCCCGCACCTCCTCCTAACTTCCAAACTACGAATTCTCTGCATTATATTCACACCACACATTGCCCTCAGACATGACATCTCCACTGCCTCCAGCCTTCTCCTCGCTGCAACATTCATCACCCACGCTTCACACCCATATAAGAGCGTTGGTAAAACTATACTCTCATACATTCCCCTCTTTGCCTCCAAGGACAAAGTTCTTTGTCTCCACAGACTCCTAAGTGCACCACTCACTCTTTTTCCCTCATCAATTCTATGATTCACCTCATCTTTCATAGACCCATCCGCTGACACGTCCACTCCCAAATATCTGAATACGTTCACCTCCTCCATACTCTCTCCCTCCAATCTGATATTCAATCTTTCATCACCTAATCTTTTTGTTATCCTCATAACCTTACTCTTTCCTGTATTCACCTTTAATTTTCTTCTTTTGCACACCCTACCAAATTCATCCACCAATCTCTGCAACTTCTCTTCAGAATCTCCCAAGAGCACAGTGTCATCAGCAAAGAGCAGCTGTGACAACTCCCACTTTGTGTGTGATTCTTTATCTTTTAACTCCACGCCTCTTGCCAAGACCCTCGCATTTACTTCTCTTACAACCCCATCTATAAATATATTAAACAACCACGGTGACATCACACATCCTTGTCTAAGGCCTACTTTTACTGGGAAAAAATTTCCCTCTTTCCTACATACTCTAACTTGAGCCTCACTATCCTCGTAAAAACTCTTCACTGCTTTCAGTAACCTACCTCCTACACCATACACTTGCAACATCTGCCACATTGCCCCCCTATCCACTCTGTCATACGCCTTTTCCAAATCCATAAATGCCACAAAGACCTCTTTAGCCTTATCTAAATACTGTTCACTTATATGTTTCACTGTAAACACCTGGTCCACACACCCCCTACCTTTCCTAAAGCCTCCTTGTTCATCTGCTATCCTATTCTCCGTCTTACTCTTAATTCTTTCAATTATAACTCTACCATACACTTTACCAGGTACACTCAACAGACTTATCCCCCTATAATTTTTGCACTCTCTTTTATCCCCTTTGCCTTTATACAAAGGAACTATGCATGCTCTCTGCCAATCCCTAGGTACCTTACCCTCTTCCATACATTTATTAAATAATTGCACCAACCACTCCAAAACTATATCCCCACCTGCTTTTAACATTTCTATCTTTATCCCATCAATCCCGGCTGCCTTACCCCCTTTCATTTTACCTACTGCCTCACGAACTTCCCCCACACTCACAACTGGCTCTTCCTCACTCCTACAAGATGTTATTCCTCCTTGCCCTATACACGAAATCACAGCTTCCCTATCTTCATCAACATTTAACAATTCCTCAAAATATTCCTTCCATCTTCCCAATACCTCTAATTCTCCATTTAATAACTCTCCTCTCCTATTTTTAACTGACAAATCCATTTGTTCTCTAGGCTTTCTTAACTTGTTAATCTCACTCCAAAACTTTTTCTTATTTTCAACAACATTTGTTGATAACATCTCACCCACTCTCTCATTTGCTCTCTTTTTACATTGCTTCACCACTCTCTTAACTTCTCTCTTTTTCTCCATATACTCTTCCCTCCTTGCATCACTTCTACTTTGTAAAAACTTCTCATATGCTAACTTTTTCTCCCTTACTACTCTCTTTACATCATCATTCCACCAATCGCTCCTCTTCCCTCCTGCACCCACTTTCCTGTAACCACAAACTTCTGCTGAACACTCTAACACTACATTTTTAAACCTACCCCATACCTCTTCGACCCCATTGCCTATGCTCTCATTAGCCCATCTATCCTCCAATAGCTGTTTATATCTTACCCTAACTGCCTCCTCTTTTAGTTTATAAACCTTCACCTCTCTCTTCCCTGATGCTTCTATTCTCCTTGTATCCCATCTACCTTTTACTCTCAGTGTAGCTACAACTAGAAAGTGATCTGATATATCTGTGGCCCCTCTATAAACATGTACATCCTGAAGTCTACTCAACAGTCTTTTATCTACCAATACATAATCCAACAAACTACTGTCATTTCGCCCTACATCATATCGTGTATACTTATTTATCCTCTTTTTCTTAAAATATGTATTACCTATAACTAAACCCCTTTCTATACAAAGTTCAATCAAAGGGCTCCCATTATCATTTACACCTGGCACCCCAAACTTACCTACCACACCCTCTCTAAAAGTTTCTCCCACTTTAGCATTCAAGTCCCCTACCACAATTACTCTCTCACTTGGTTCAAAGGCTCCTATACATTCACTTAACATCTCCCAAAATCTCTCTCTCTCCTCTGCATTCCTCTCTTCTCCAGGTGCATACACGCTTATTATGACCCACTTCTCGCATCCAACCTTTACTTTAATCCACATAATTCTTGAATTTACACATTCATATTCTCTTTTCTCCTTCCATAACTGATCATTTAACATTACTGCTACCCCTTCCTTTGCTCTAACTCTCTCAGATACTCCAGATTTAATCCCATTTATTTCCCCCCACTGAAACTCTCCTACCCCCTTCAGCTTTGTTTCGCTTAGGGCCAGGACATCCAACTTCTTTTCATTCATAACATCAGCAATCATCTGTTTCTTGTCATCCGCACTACATCCACGCACATTTAAGCAACCCAGTTTTATAAAGTTTTTCTTCTTCTCTTTTTTAGTAATTGTATACAGGAGAAGGGGTTACTAGCCCATTGCTCCCGGCATTTTAGTCGCCTCATACGACACGCATGGCTTACGGAGGAAAGATTCTTTTCCACTTCCCCATGGACAATAGAAGAAATAAAAAAGAACAAGAGCTATTTAGAAAAAGGAGAAAAACCTAGATGTATGTATATATATATATGCATGTGCGTGTCTGTGAAGTGTGACCAAAGTGTAAGTAGGAGTAGCAAGATATCCCTGTTATATATATATATATATATATATATATATATATATATTATATATATATATATATATATTATATATATATATATATATATATATATATATTTATATTTATATTTATATATATATATATATATATATATATATATATATATATATATATATATATATATATATATATATATATATATATATATATATATATATATATATATATATATATATATATATCTCGTTCCGAATAGGTAAAATTGGTCAATTAGCAGGAACTCATTTAAAATTAAGTCCTTTCTAAAATTTTCTCTTATACGTTTAAAGATATATTTTTTTCATTAATGTTGATGTAAAAATTTATAATTTTGCACCAAAAGGAACTTAGAAAACTTACCTAACCTTATTATAACAAGCGCAATTTATTTTAGTCTAACCCAACTAAATATATTTAAGACTTGTTTACAATAATTTAATACTAAACAAACACAGTGAAATATATTTTTTTCGTTAGATTCAGAATGATTTTGGCGAAATTATTGCATACACAAATTTTCACTTGTCCTATATGGCAAGATGTGCGTTGCTATTTAAGCCAAGATGGCAAGTTCTGCCTATTCGGCACGTCATATATATATATATATATATATATATATATATATATATATATATATATAATTTTTTTTTTTTTTATTATCACACCGGCCGATTCCCACCAAGGCAGGGTGGCCCGAAAAAGAAAAACTTTCACCATCATTCACTCCATCACTGTCTTGCCAGAAGGGTGCTTTACACTACAGTTTTTAAACTGCAACATTAACACCCCTCCTTCAGAGTGCAGGCACTGTACTTCCCATCTCCAGGACTCAAGTCCGGCCTGCCGGTTTCCCTGAATCCCTTCATAAATGTTACTTTGCTCACACTCCAACAGCACGTCAAGTATTAAAAACCATTTGTCTCCATTCACTCCTATCAAACACGCTCACGCATGCCTGCTGGAAGTCCAAGCCCCTCGCACACAAAACCTCCTTTACCCCCTCCCTCCAACCCTTCCTAGGCCGACCCCTACCCCGCCTTCCTTCCACTACAGACTGATACACTCTTGAAGTCATTCTGTTTCGCTCCATTCTCTCTACATGTCCGAACCACCTCAACAACCCTTCCTCAGCCCTCTGGACAACAGTTTTGGTAATCCCGCACCTCCTCCTAACTTCCAAACTACGAATTCTCTGCATTATATTCACACCACACATTGCCCTCAGACATGACATCTCCACTGCCTCCAGCCTTCTCCTCGCTGCAACATTCATCACCCACGCTTCACACCCATATAAGAGCGTTGGTAAAACTATACTCTCATACATTCCCCTCTTTGCCTCCAAGGACAAAGTTCTTTGTCTCCACAGACTCCTAAGTGCACCACTCACTCTTTTTCCCTCATCAATTCTATGATTCACCTCATCTTTCATAGACCCATCCGCTGACACGTCTACTCCCAAATATCTGAATACGTTCACCTCCTCCATACTCTCTCCTTCCAATCTGATATTCAATCTTTCATCACCTAATCTTTTTGTTATCCTCATAACCTTACTCTTTCCTGTATTCACCTTTAATTTTCTTCTTTTGCACACCCTACCAAATTCATCCACCAATCTCTGCAACTTCTCTTCAGAATCTCCCAAGAGCACAGTGTCATCAGCAAAGAGCAGCTGTGACAACTCCCACTTTGTGTGTGATTCTTTATCTTTTAACTCCACGCCTCTTGCCAAGACCCTCGCATTTACTTCTCTTACAACCCCATCTATAAATATATTAAACAACCACGGTGACATCACACATCCTTGTCTAAGGCCTACTTTTACTGGGAAAAAATTTCCCTCTTTCCTACATACTCTAACTTGAGCCTCACTATCCTCGTAAAAACTCTTCACTGCTTTCAGTAACCTACCTCCTACACCATACACTTGCAACATCTGCCACATTGCCCCCCTATCCACCCTGTCATACGCCTTTTCCAAATCCATAAATGCCACAAAGACCTCTTTAGCCTTATCTAAATACTGTTCACTTATATGTTTCCCTGTAAACACCTGGTCCACACACCCCCTACCTTTCCTAAAGCCTCCTTGTTCATCTGCTATCCTATTCTCCGTCTTACTCTTAATTCTTTCAATTATAACTCTACCATACACTTTACCAGGTACACTCAACAGACTTATCCCCCTATAATTTTTGCACTCTCTTTTATCCCCTTTGCCTTTATACAAAGGAACTATGCATGCTCTCTGCCAATCCCTAGGTACCTTACCCTCTTCCATACATTTATTAAATAATTGCACCAACCACTCCAAAACTATATCCCCACCTGCTTTTAACATTTCTATCTTTATCCCATCAATCCCGGCTGCCTTACCCCCTTTCATTTTACCTACTGCCTCACGAACTTCCCCAACACTCACAACTGGCTCTTCCTCACTCCTACAAGATGCTATTCCTCCTTGTCCTATACACGAAATCACAGCTTCCCTATCTTCATCAACATTTAACAATTCCTCAAAATATTCCTTCCATCTTCCCAATACCTCTAACTCTCCATTTAATAACTCTCCTCTCCTATTTTTAACTGACAAATCCATTTGTTCTCTAGGCTTTCTTAACTTGTTAATCTCACTCCAAAACTTTTTCTTATTTTCAACAAAATTTGTTGATAACATCTCACCCACTCTCTCATTTGCTCTCTTTTTACATTGCTTCACCACTCTCTTAACTTCTCTCTTTTTCTCCATATACTCTTCCCTCCTTGCATCACTTCTACTTTGTAAAAACTTCTCATATGCTAACTTTTTCTCCCTTACTACTCTCTTTACATCATCATTCCACCAATCGCTCCTCTTCCCTCCTGCACCCACTTTCCTGTAACCACAAACTTCTGCTGAACACTCTAACACTACATTTTTAAACCTACCCCATACCTCTTCGACCCCATTGCCTATGCTCTCATTAGCCCATCTGTCCTCCAATAGCTGTTTATATCTTACCCTAACTGCCTCCTCTTTTAGTTTATAAACCTTCACCTCTCTCTTCCCTGATGCTTCTATTCTCCTTGTATCCCATCTACCTTTTACTCTCAGTGTAGCTACAACTAGAAAGTGATCTGATATATCTGTGGCCCCTCTATAAACATGTACATCCTGAAGTCTACTCAACAGTCTTTTATCTACCAATACATAATCCAACAAACTACTGTCATTTCGCCCTACATCATATCGTGTATACTTATTTATCCTCTTTTTCTTAAAATATGTATTACCTATAACTAAACCCCTTTCTATACAAAGTTCAATCAAAGGGCTCCCATTATCATTTACACCTGGCACCCCAAACTTACCTACCACACCCTCTCTAAAAGTTTCTCCTACTTTAGCATTCAAGTCCCCTACCACAATTACTCTCTCACTTGGTTCAAAGGCTCCTATACATTCACTTAACATCTCCCAAAATCTCTCTCTCTCCTCTGCATTCCTCTCTTCTCCAGGTGCATACACGCTCATTATGACCCACTTCTCGCATCCAACCTTTACTTTAATCCACATAATTCTTGAATTTACACATTCATATTCTCTTTTCTCCTTCCATAACTGATCATTTAACATTACTGCTACCCCTTCCTTTGCTCTAACTCTCTCAGATACTCAAGATTTAATCCCATTTATTTCCCCCCGAAAATGTAAAACTGGTCAATTAGAAAGAACTTATTTAAAATTAAGTCCTTTCTAAAATTTTCTCTTACACGTTTAAAGATATATTTTTTTCATTAATGTCAATGCAAAAATTTTTAATTTTGCTCCAAAAGAATCTTAGAAAACTTACCTAACCTTATTGTAACAAGAACAATTTATTTTAGCCTAACCCAACTAAATATATTTTAGATTTGTTAACTATAATTTAATACTAAACAAACACAGTGAAATATATTTTTTTCGTTAGGTTCAGAATGATTTTGGCGAAATTATTGCATACACAAATTTTCGCTTGTCCTATATGGCAAGATGAGCGTTGCTATTTAAGCCAAGATCGCAAGTTCTGCCTATTCGGCACGACATATATATATATATACATATGTATATAAATATAAATATATATATATATATATATATATGTATATATATATATATATATATATATATATATATATATATATATATATATATATATATATATATATATATATATATATATATATATATATATGGGGAAGTGGAAAAGAATCTTTCCTCCGTAAGCCATGCGTGTCGTATGAGACGAGTAAAATGCCGGGAGCAATGGGCTAGTAACCCCTTCTCCTGTAGACATTTACTAAAAAAGAGAAGAAGAAAAACTTTATAAAACTGGGATGCTTAAATGTGCGTGGATGTAGTGCGGATGACAAGAAACAGATGATTGCTGATGTTATGAATGAAAAGAAGTTGGATGTCCTGGCCCTAAGCGAAACAAAGCTGAAGGGGGTAGGGGAGTTTCAGTGGGGGGAAATAAATGGGATTAAATCTGGAGTATCGGAGAGAGTTAGAGCAAAGGAAGGGGTAGCAGTAATGTTGAATGATCAGTTATGGAAGGAGAAAAGAGAATATGAATGTGTAAATTCAAGAATTATGTGGATTAAAGTAAAGGTTGGATGCGAGAAGTGGGTCATAATAAGCGTGTATGCACCTGGAGAAGAGAGGAATGCAGAGGAGAGAGAGAGATTTTGGGAGATGTTAAGTGAATGTATAAGAGCCTTTGAACCAAGTGAGAGAGTAATTGTGGTAGGGGATCAGAATGATAAAGGAGGAGAAACTTTTAGAGAGGGTGTGGTAGGTAAGTTTGAGGTGCCAGGTGTAAATGATAATGGGAGCCGTTTGATTGAACTTTGTATAGAAAGGGGTTTAGTTATAGGTAATACATATTTTAAGAAAAAGAGGATAAATAAGTATACAAGATATGATGTAGGGCGAAATGACAGTAGTTTGTTGGACTATGTATTGGTAGATAAAAGACTGTTGAGTAGACTTCAGGATGTACATGTTTATAGAGGGGCCACAGATATATCAGATCACTTTCTAGTTGTAGCTACACTGAGAGTAAAAGGTAGATGGGATACAAGGAGAATAGAAGTATCAGGGAAGAGAGAGGTGAAGGTTTATAAACTAAAAGAGGAGGCAGTTAGGGTAAGATATAAACAGCTATTGGAGGATAGATGGGCTAATGAGAGCATAGGCAATGGGGTCGAAGAGGCATGGGGTAGGTTTAAAAATGTAGTGTTAGAGTGTTCAGCAGAAGTTTGTGGTTACAGGAAAGTGGGTGCGGGAGGGAAGAGGAGCGATTGGTGGAATGATGATGTAAAGAGAGTAGTAAGGGAGAAAAAGTTAGCATATGAGAAGTTTTTACAAAGTAGAAGTGATGCAAGGAGGGAAGAGTATATGGAGAAAAAGAGAGAGGTTAAGAGAGTGGTGAAGCAATGTAAAAAGAGAGCAAATGAGAGAGTGGGTGAGATGTTATCAACAAATTTTGTTGAAAATAAGAAAAAGTTTTGGAGTGAGATTAACAAGTTAAGAAAGCCTAGAGAACAAATGGATTTGTCAGTTAAAAATAGGAGAGGAGAGTTATTAAATGGAGAGTTAGAGGTATTGGGAAGATGGAGGGAATATTTTGAGGAATTGTTAAATGTTGATGAAGATAGGGAAGCTGTGATTTCGTGTATAGGACAAGGAGGAATAACATCTTGTAGGAGTGAGGAAGAGCCAGTAGTGAGTGTGGGGGAAGTTCGTGAGGCAGTAGGTAAAACGAAAGGGGGTAAGGCAGCCGGGATTGATGGGATAAAGATAGAAATGTTAAAAGCAGGTGGGGATATAGTTTTGGAGTGGTTGGTGCAATTATTTAATAAATGAATGGAAGAGGGTGAGGTACCTAGGGATTGGCAGAGAGCATGCATAGTTCCTTTGTATAAAGGCAAAGGGGATAAAAGAGAGTGCAAAAATTATAGGGGGATAAGTCTGCTGAGTATACCTGGTAAAGTGTATGGTAGAGTTATTATTGAAAGAATTAAAAGTAAGACGGAGAATAGGATAGCAGATGAACAAGGAGGCTTTAGGAAAGGTAGGGAGTGTGTGGACCAGGTGTTTACAGTGAAACATATAAGTGAACAGTATTTAGATAAGGCTAAAGAGGTCTTTGTGGCATTTATGGATTTGGAAAAGGCATATGACAGGGTGGATAGGGGGCAATGTGGCAGATGTTGCAAGTGTATGGTGTAGGAGGTAGGTTACTGAAAGCAGTGAAGAGTTTTTACGAGGATAGTGAGGCTCAAGTTAGAGTATGTAGGAAAGAGGGAAATTTTTTCCCAGTAAAAGTAGGCCTTAGACAAGGATGTGTGATGTCACCGTGGTTGTTTAATATATTTATAGATGGGGTTGTAAGAGAAGTAAATGCGAGGGTCTTGGCAAGAGGTGTGGAGTTAAAAGATAAAGAATCACACACAAAGTGGGAGTTGTCACAGCTGCTCTTTGCTGATGACACTGTGCTCTTGGGAGATTCTGAAGAGAAGTTGCAGAGATTGGTGGATGAATTTGGTAGGGTGTGCAAAAGAAGAAAATTAAAGGTGAATACAGGAAAGAGTAAGGTTATGAGGATAACAAAAAGATTAGGTGATGAAAGATTGAATATCAGATTGGAGGGAGAGAGTATGGAGGAGGTGAATGTATTCAGATATTTGGGAGTGGACGTGTCAGCGGATGGGTCTATGAAAGATGAGGTGAATCATAGAATTGATGAGGGGAAAAGAGTGAGTGGTGCACTTAGGAGTCTGTGGAGACAAAGAACTTTGTCCTTGGAGGCAAAGAGGGGAATGTATGAGAGTATAGTTTTACCAACGCTCTTATATGGGTGTGAAGCATGGGTGATGAATGTTGCAGCGAGGAGAAGGCTGGAGGCAGTGGAGATGTCATGTCTGAGGGCAATGTGTGGTGTGAATATAATGCAGAGAATTCGTAGTTTGGAAGTTAGGAGGAGGTGCGGGATTACCAAAACTGTTGTCCAGAGGGCTGAGGAAGGGTTGTTGAGGTGGTTCGGACATGTAGAGAGAATGGAGCGAAACAGAATGACTTCAAGAGTGTATCAGTCTGTAGTGGAAGGAAGGCGGGGTAGGGGTCGGCCTAGGAAAGGTTGGAGAGAGGGGGTAAAGGAGGTTTTGTGTGCAAGGGGCTTGGACTTCCAGCAGGCATGCGTGAGCGTGTTTGATAGGAGTGAATGGAGACAAATGGTTTTTAATACTTGACGTGCTGTTGGAGTGTGAGCAAAGTAACATTTATGAAGGGGTTCAGGGAAACCGGCAGGCCGGACTTGAGTCCTGGAGATGGGAAGTACAGTGCCTGCACTCTGAAGGAGGGGTGTTAATGTTGCAGTTTAAAAACTGTAGTGTAAAGCACCCTTCTGGCAAGACAGTGATGGAGTGAATGATGGTGAAAGTTTTTCTTTTTCGGGCCACCCTGCCTTGGTGGGAATCGGCCAGTGTGATAATAATAAAATAATATAAATATATATATATATATATATATATATATATATATATATATATATATATATATATATATATATATATATATATATATATATATATATATATATATATATATATATATATATATGCAATAAGATCACAGTAAACAGGTGATTTCAGAATATGCAAAACAACCACTCTGAAAGAATAGAGAAATTCCAAGCGCTTTCGTGACTACTCACATTATCAAGGAACTTGATAATGTGAGTAGGAGGAAGAATTCTGTTCCACTTCCCCATGGAGATAAGAGGAAATAAACAAGAACAAGAACTAGAAAGAAAATAGAAGAAAACCCAGAGGGGTATGTATATATACGCTTGTACATGTATGTGTAGTGTGACCTGAGTGTAAGTAGAAGTAGCAAGACGTACCTGAAATTTTGCATGTTCATGAGACAGAAAAAAGGACACCAGCAATCCTACCATCATGTAAAACAATTACAGGCTTTCGTTTTACACTCACTTGGCAGGACGGTAGTACCTCCCTGGGCGGTTGCTGTCTACCAACCTACTACCTATAATATATATATATATATATATATATATATTTATATATATATATATATATATATATATATATATATATATATATATATATATATATATATATATATATATATGTATATATATATATATATATATATATATATATATATATATATATATATATATATATATATATATATATATATATATATATATATATTATATATATATATATATATATATATATATATATATATATATATATATATATATATATATATATATATATATAGATATGTGTGTGTGTGTGTGTGTGTGTGTGTGTGTGTGTGTCGTGCCGAATATGTAAAACTGGTCAATTAGCAAGAACTCATTTAAAATTAAGGCCTTTCTAAAATTTTCTCTTATAAGTTTAAAGATTTATTTTTTTCATTAATGTTAATGTAAAAATTTATAATTTTGCACCAAAAGAATCTTAGAAAACTTACCTAACCTTATTATAACAAGAACAATTTATTTTAGCCTCACCCAACTAAATATATTTTAGATACGTTTACAATAATTTAATACTAAGCAAACACAGTGAAATATATTTTTTTCGTTAGGTTCAGAATAATTTTGGCGAAATTATTGCATTCACAAATTTTCACTTGTCCTGTATGGCAAGATGAGCGTTGCTATTTAAGCCAAGATCGCAAATTCTGCCTATTCGGCAAGACATATATATATATATATATATATATATATATATATATATATATATATATATATATATATATATATATATATATATATATATATATATATATATATATATATATATATATATATATATATATATATATATATATATATATATATATATATATATATATATATATATATATATATATATATATATATATATATATACCCTCCCTCCAACCTTTTCGAGGACGACCCCTACCACGCCTTCCTTCCCCTACAGATTTGTACGCTCTCCACGTTTTTCTACTTTGATCCATTCTCTCTAAATGATCAAACCACCTCAACAACCCCTTTTCAGCCCTCTGACTAATGCTTTTATTAACTCCACACCTTCTCCTAATTTCCACACTCCGAATTTTCTGCATAATATTTACACCAAACATTGCCCTTAGACAGAACATCTCCACTGCCTCCAACCGTCCCCTCGCTGCAGCATTTACAACCCAAGCTTCACACCCATATAAGAGTGTTGGTACTACTATACTTTCATACATTCCCTTCATTGCCTCCATAGATAACATTTTTTACCTCCACATATACCTCAATGCACCATTCACCTTTTTTCCTTCATCAATTCCATGATTAACCTCATCCTTCATAAATTCATCCACTGACACGTCAACTCCCAAATATCTAAAAACATTCACTTCTTCCATACTCCTCCCCAATTTGATATCCAATTTTTCTTTATTTAAATTATTTGATACCCTCATTACCTTACTCTTTTCTATGTTCACTTTCAACTTTCTACCTTTACACACAGTCCCAAGCTCGTCTACTAACCTTTGCAATTTTTCTTTAGAATCTCCCATAAGCACAGTATCATCAGCAAAAAGTAACTGTGTCGATTCCCATTCTGTATTTGATTCCCCATAATTTAATTCCAACCCCCTCCCGAACACCCTAGCATCTACTTCTTTTACAACCCCATCTATAAAAATATTAAACAAACATGGTGACATTACACATCCCTGTCTAAGACCTACTTTTACCGGGAAGTATTCTCACTCTCTTCTACACACCCTAACCTGAGCCTCACTATCCTCATAAAAG